>NW_025541372.1:347435-355038 GCF_017591435.1 Portunus trituberculatus
GTGTGTGGTGGGTTGTGTTAGGTATAAAGGGTTATAGTGTTACTTTTTTTTTTTTTTTTTTTTGTATATTATTTTTTTTTATTAGTTTGGGTATGTGGTGTGGGGCGTTTTCTTGGCGCCGCATTCTTGGGGGGGAAGGTGGAAAGGGGAGGAAAGAGGTGGGGGGGGGTTTTTTTTTTCTGGAACATTCCTTTTGGTAACTCACCCAACCACACCCCTCCTCTCCCTCCCCGACCCCTGCCAAAACACGGCTGTTTTCCCCCCCGCCCCTTTTTTTAAATCACAATACTCTATTTTAATTTCCCCTTTTTCCCCCCCCTTTTTCCTTTTCCTTTTTTTTTTTTTATTTTTTTTTTTTTCTTTTACTTTTAATAACCCCTTTTTTTTTGGTTTGGTTTTTTTTTTTTTTTCTTTTTTTTTTTTTCTTTTTTTTTCCTTTGGGGGGGTGGGGGGGGGGGGGGTGGAGGGGGGGGGGGGAATTTGGGAGGGTTTGGGTTTTGGGGGTTTGGAAGGGGGGGGGGAAGGGGGAAGGGGAAAGGGGGTGGGGGGGAAAAAGTGGTGAAGTTGAAGGGAAAAGGGGGGAAGGGGGGGTGAAAGAAAGTGAAGGGTGGTAAGAATGTTGCGGGGGGAGGTTGCGTTTGTTTGCCTTAAAAGTTGGTTTTTTAAGTGTTACCTTGTCAATTAATGTTTTTATTAACCCTTGTTAGTTAAATGGTTTGAAAAATTTTTGGTTACGCCCCCCGCCCTAAGAGCCCCCCCGCCAAACATGCCCCCTTTTACCCCCGGCTCCCACCTTACCTTGAGCCCGCGGACCGAGGCGGTAAAACCTAGGAACGCCTCCCCGGGGCTTTCACCAACCCCTTCCCGGGGACCCCTTTTTTGGGGAGGGGAGGTGTGGTGTGGGGTGCGTTTAAAAAACCCCCCCCCCCAAAAAAAAAAAAACCCAAAAAAAGATGTTTGGAGTGAATGTTTGAATGGGTGTGTTGAAGGTTGCATATTTTAAATAAGATTGGTGTGTGTTGGAACGGGGCCAAGGTGCCCGGCCCTGTTTTTAGGTAAAACAAAAACCAAAAAAACCCAAAAAAACAAAAAACCCCAAAAACCCAAAAGTTTTCTTTAAGAGGAAGGAAAAATTAAGGGATGAAAAAAGAGGAGTTATTGGAAGGAAGGAAGGAAGGAAGGGGAAAGTAAGAGGTGAAAATTAAAATCTTTATTATGTAATTAAAAAAAAAATTTAAATATAATTTTAATTATTTTTCATAAAGTACCAATAATTAATAATGCCTCTTTATTTTTTTTTTTTTTTTTTTCCCCCTTTCCCTTTCGGTTGTAATGGTGTTTTGAGGGTGTTGGTGGGTGTTGCTGTTGTTAATGGGTGTTTTGAGGGTGTTGGTAGCTGGTGGAGGGTGTTTGAGGGTGTTGTGGTTGTGTTTGTGTGTTGTAATGGTGTTTTGAGGGTTGTAATGGTGTTAATTGGTGTTTTGAAGGTGTTGCTGGGTGTTCATGGATGTTGTAGGGTGTTTTGAGGGTATTGCTGGCCGTTGGTGGGTGTTTTGATGGTGTTGCTGGATGTTGCTGGGCGTTTGAAGGTATTGAGTGTTTTGAGGATGTTGACGGTGTTCCTGGATGTTAGAGTGGTGTTTTGAGGGAGTTTGTGAGTATGCTTGGGTGTTGTAATGGTGTTTTGAGGGTTGTAGTGGTGTATTGAGGGTGTAGTGATGGTGTGTGGTGGTGTGTACAGGCTGCACGGGTCCTACGAGGCTCTGGAGGGCGGGCAGAGCATGGACGCGATGGTTGACTTGACGGGTGGGCTGGCGGAGCGCTTTGACCTGGAGGACACGCCGGACAAGAGGCGCTTCTTCAAATTGCTCATGACGGCATCCCGCGGCGCCTTCATCACCGCCTCCAGGAAGGTAGGCACGTGGTGGTGGTGGTGGTGTTTATGATTGTGATGGTGGTGGTGGTGATTGTGGTTTTGGCGGTGTTGGTGATTGCGGTGGTGGTGGTGGTGGTGGGTGAAGGAGGCTAAAATAGGATGCTTGGTGATGCTGAATGTAGGAAATGGCGGTGGTGGTGGTGGTGATGGTTGCTATAGGGAGCTAAAATAGGATGCTGGCTGGTGCTGGGTGTAGGAATCCGAGGCAGTGGTGGTGGCGGTGGCGGTGGTGGTGGTGGTGGAGGTGGAGACTATAGAAGACTTAAGTAGGATGCTGGATGTAGGAGACAGGATATTTTTCAGGATTTGTCAAGGATTTATAGTTGTAGGATGGCGTAGGATGCAAGGATTGGCTGAAGAGTGAAGGATATGTGTAGGAGACGAGGATGGTGTACTGGGGACGAGGAATAGGATGTGTATGAGTAGTTAAAGGAGGGAAAGGGTGTAGGATGGTAGGATAAGATAAAATTACATCATTATTATTGTTATTATTATTATTATTATTATTATTATTATTATTATTCATTTATTTATATATTTTCCATATTTTTGTTATTCATTATTATTTTCATAGTGTCTGCGTGCATTATGTGTGTGTGTGTGTGTGTGTGTGTGTGTGTGTGTGTGGCGTGCGTGCGTGCGTGTTATTATTGATCAATTTATTTATTCAATTGACAGAAGGATCAACCGTATGACACTCAGTGGTTGAACTGCGTAAGATGGTTGTTTGTCTGTTCATATCTGTGTAGTGTACTGTAGAGAGAGAGAGAGAGAGAGAGAGAGAGTAGCAGTAATTATTTGGTGTAGGCTAATAACTGTCACGTATTGAGTAATTAATTAACATGTACACTATTTAATGTCAGTAGAAGTAGCAGTAGTAGTAACAATAGTAGTAGTAGTAGTAGATATTGGCAAATGCATATTCAATTTTCAAAACCATGACACACACACACACACACACACACACACACACACACACACACACAACGCACGGGTTTGAATCCTGTCCACGGTCCGAGTGTAGGTTGAGCTTCCTCACTCGGGGCAACGGTTTCCTAGCGGGTGGGCTTTGAGATAGGAGGTATCCCAAAAAGTATCCTCTTTAGCCCAGAAATTTCCGTGAAAAGCCCACATGGTATAAAAAAATGTGTCTGTGTGTCAACCTATGTACCTACTTACACCACCTCGTGTTTCTGGTGTCAGGTGAAGGCCATCAGAGGGGAGTGGGTGGCCGGCAGCACAGCGGGGGGAAGCAGGAATGACTTCGAAAAGTTTGCCACCAACCCACAGTTCCTGCTAAAGGTGGATGAAGCAGGTGAGAGAGAGAGGGGGGGGGAAGTGGGAGTGGGAATGGGAGAGGGAGAGGGAGAGATGGAGGAGAGGAGAGGAGAGGGTTGCCTGTGGGAGAGGAGAAAGGTGAAGTGAAGAGGGACTGTGAGAGTTGGAAGGGAAGAGGTGGATGCTGTGAGAATATTAATTGAGAGAGAGAGAGAGAGAGAGAGAGAGAGAGAGAGAGAGAGAGAGAGAGAGAGAGAGAGGTAGCAGAGACAGAAAAAGGAATTGACAGACAGACAGACAGACTAAAAACAGATAGATGGACAGAAAGACGATGAAATATACATACTTGCAGACACAGGCAGATAGACAGGCAGACAGCCGTCCTTCCAACCATCTTTCCTTCCTCCATCCATCCACCGTGACAGACAAACAAACATACACAAATCTATCCGTCTATCTATCTATCTATTCACCGTGACATGCAGACAGACAGACAGATAGATATACGGATAGATAGACAGACGGAAACACACACACACACACACACACACACACCACAGACAGACAGACAGACAGACAGACAAAGCACAATGTGGCGAGACTGGTTCCTAAATTATTGAAAGCCTGACTCTCTTACGTCACTGATTTCCTGACTGGTGACTGGCTGACCCATTTCTCACCTGCCTCGCCATTGGTGCACGGCAGATGTATGTCAGCCTGGTGACTTATGTAGGAATGAGAGAGAGAGAGAGAGAATTACGTATTTATTTACTTAGTCATGTTTAGATCAGTGATAATTCTAATGTTTTTTAAGTCTGACCAATAGTTTAGTTGACTGACGTAGCTAAAGTGTGTGTGTGTGTGTGTGTGTGTGTGTGTGTGTGTGTGTGTGTGTACGTACGTACGTGTGTACGTGCTAACTTGCTCATTGCCTTAAGTCCCTGAAGAGAAAGAGGCTGGGGAACACTGGGCGCCTTATACACATTGCTATTGACAACGTGTAAGCAAGTCCATCCATCTTCTGTCCATCTAAGCCAGTCTGTGTATGTTCCCAAAGAGAGTGACGGCAGCGAGGGTCTGAACGGCTCCTGCAGCGTGTTGGTGGCCGTCATGCAGGAACACAGGCGATCCAGGCGAGACTTCGGCGTAAAAATGTTGCAGATCGGCTTTGTGGTGTATAAGGTGGGTGATTGAGTGAGTGGGTGAGTCAATGGGTGGGTGAGTGAGTGGGTGAGGGGCTGTGTTGTGCTGAATTCTTGGTTAAAGACTGCTGGTGGCTTTTTCCGTCTTTATTCTCCTTGAAGTAACTTGATTAAAAAAATACTGCTTGTCAACATTATTATGAGGTAACTACCAACCCATTGCCATCACCGCTGTCATAAACACACACACATACACCAGCACACACCACCCATCCAAGCCAGTCTACCACTCACCCACACCACACATATCCCTCACCGTCCTAACCTTTTCTCTACCACAACCACCACCACCACCACCACACTACCACACACTGCTCTTTCAAACCAACCTACCAGTTTCACCCCTACCACACATACTCTAACCAGTCTTAAACCACCACACAACCACCACCATCACCACTACCACACACCACCAATCTACCACTCACTTCCACCACACATATCCTAATCACTCCTAAACCACCATCACCACCATAACTACAACCACCACCACACACCCAAACACACTACATAACCACTATTTCTTCCCTTACCTTACTCGTTGCCCCAACCAGACGAGGGACCCCACCAAACCTCTCCCAGCTGACTACTTCTATCACCACTACGAGGAGAGCAGCTCAGGCGTGTACATTAACTACAGGGAGGTACTGGCGAGGCTGGAGCTGACCCCGGGCTGCTACTCGATCATACCCGCCACCTTCACGCCAGACACCCCGGGACAGTTCATGGTCAGAGTGTATTCCCCGAGGCCATTCCATCTGTCACCCCTGCCTCCACCCACGACCCCGCCCGCGGCCTCTGAAGGGTGACGATGTGATGGTCAAGAAGGGAAGGGGAAGGAAAGAAGCATGTGAGAGGGAAGGGGAGGAGGGAGAGGGAGGGGGTGGTGAAGGAAAGAAAATAGGGATATGTTGAATGAGTGAATGAATGTTAGAGAGAGAGAGAGAGAGAGAGAGAGAGAGAGAGAGAGAGAGAGAGAGAGAAAGCATCATTTATCTTTGATGTAAACAATAGCACAAAACGACCAAGCCTTATCAATAATATAGATATACAAGTTATGAACACGCTTAAGAGAGAGAGAGAGAGAGAGAGAGAGAGAGAGATTTATAAGTCACACTTATATTAGTGATAATTCTAATAATTTTTAAAAGGCTGACCAATAGTTTAGTTGACTGACGTAGCTAAAGTGTGTGTGTGTGTGTGTGTGTGTGTCGCTTGTCTATGTATATATCGATCTCTTTCCCTGCACGTGGGTAATGCAAGGCCGTACCGTTACCGTACCGTGCACCAATGACTGACTTCGTACCAGCGAGAATATTATGTACGTACACACGCGGTCCGCACCCAATTTTGTAATGTAGGTGTGTTATATTATATGTGTGTAATGTGTGTGTGTGTGTGTGTGTGTGTGTGTGTGTGTGTGTGTGTGTTTGGCTCTTGTTGCAATGTAAAGTGATGGGCTAAATGTGTTCATCCTATTCCTCCTCCTCCTCCTTCTCTTCCTCCTCATCCTCCTCCTCCTCTTCGTACCCTTCGCCCTCCTCTTTTTTCCTCCTCCTCCATTTTTTCGTCTTTATTTCATTATGTCATTGGTTCTTATTTGGTTATAAAGTGGTGGATTAGATTGTTATTTTTCTTCCTCTTTCAACTCTCTTTCCTCCAGTTTTCATCGTTCCTCCTCGTTAGCTTTTCCTTCTCCTCCTCTTCTTTCTCCTTTCCTGGTTGCTGCATTTCGTCTCTTGTTGAGGAAGAATGACAGACTAAGAAGAGCTGTAATCTTTTCTCATTTTTTCTTTCCTTCTGTATTTATTTGTCCTTTTGAACTTAATGACACTTTTAAAACTTATAGAACGTCTTACTAGGAGCAGGAGTAGGAGGAAGAGGAGGAGGAGAAGATGGAAGAAAGGGTGGATAGGAGAGGATGGAAGGAAGAGAAGAATGTAAAGGAAGGTGGATGAGAAGAAGGTGGAGAGTGGATGAGTGACGTGGAGTGAGAGGCATAGAAAAAGGGAACTGAGGAACATATGTAAGAAAGTAATGCATTGGGGAAGGAAGGAAGACTGGGGGGGTTGGTGGGTGGTGGTGGCGGTGGTGGTGGTGTGTCAGGTGAGGCTGTGAGGTACGGGCCAGTAGACAGAGGAGCACCTCGCTGTGGTCACAGGAGCAGCTGGCGACTATCGCAGAAGAACGGCGTAATGCAAGGTGAGTGTCTGGAGATATTTTCTGTTTTACTACGTGTGGCTGTGGCTGTGGGTGCAGGTGTTAGCACGTATCCTCACCTCCGCTATCAAAGGGATAATTTCAGTGTAATTTTTCCCCGCGCTGTGAAAAGTCTGGTTGAGTGTCCCATTTCACTAACTTCGAAAACCCAGCCCTCAATTTTGGAGACTGTTGTTGGGTTTCAAAATTTTTGGGTTTTTTCAAAGATTTGGGCCAAAACTCCAGATGTCTTCCAACTCAAATTTTAAATTTTAATAGAAAAAATAATAAATATAATTTTGGAAAAATGGTTGCGTTATTGTAGTAACACTCTAAAACTCTGTTTAATAAAAATTTATAATTATAATTAATTGAAAAATATTCCAAAAACTTTTAAAAATAAAAAAGACCTTATTTGATTGACATACTTTTTACCATGAGGCTCCTCCAAGGACAATTTTCAAATTTGTCCCTTTTTAAATATTGTTAGTCAACATGGAATTCCCAAGGAATCTTGAAGCTTTTTACACTAACTGGTCCCTTGGCTGGGAGGATTCCAGGTAGCCATGATTGTTTACATAAATTCACTTTCAAGGGCATAGGGGCTGGTGGTGATGAACAAGAAATGCCTTCCGAAGGCTGGCATCCCAGCTGACCGAGCGCCTCTCCTTTTTTCATTTTCTTAACTGGAAAATGGAGAAAATTCAAAAAACCTCTCCATTAAAAGTATGATGAAATTGTCTAACAACAAACAAAACAGGAAGGTTTTGAATGGACAAAACAATATACCAACAAGTGCTTGGTCACCTCCCAAAAGCCCTACCGTTAAACTTGGTTCACCCCGCCCCCTTGACTGTTTGTTTCAACGTTATTTCTTCCTTACACGTCGTGTCTCCCCCCCCAACCCTTTCCACCAAACCCAAAAAACCCCACCCAAAAACCCAGTTGAAAACAGAAGAACTTGTAAAAAAAATCAGTTTTAAATCCC
>NW_025541373.1:0-25000 GCF_017591435.1 Portunus trituberculatus
TATCGGTAGTTTAACACAGCCAGGAGGACAACACCCCCACAATCTGCCGGGGCATTGCTGGGGCCTTGAGAAGCTGTCCTAATGAGGCAGTGAGGTGTTAATGCAGTGGGCGGGTGTCGGTGTGTGTGTCATTGTCATTGTCATCATCATTGTCATCATTGTTGTTTTGGGAGAGGGAAATGGTAACTCTAGATAGAATTTGTTCATTATTATTGTCTTTTTTGTGTTTTTGTTCTTGCTGAGTGATAATATGATGGAATTTCTTTTCAAAACACTGACTTTATTATCATTTTTTATTATATTACTGCTATTATTATTATTATTATTATTATTATTATTATTATTATTATATTATTATTATTATTATTATTATTACTACCACCACCACCACAACCACCACCACCACCATTATTATTGTCATTACTACTATCACCATCATTATATTTGCTTTTTACATGCACAGAGAACCAAAAACATTAACCTCCTCCTTCCTCCTCCCTTCCCCCTCCTCCTCCTCCTCCTCCTCCTGCCAGTGCCAAGCCCCAGAGTCCAGCAGTAGGCATTAGCATCTCTTTGGGCAGCAAGTTTGGGCCTGTGTGTGCCTCAGCTGTAGTGGTATATTTCTGTGATGGTTAGGTTAGGCTAAAGGCACTGCAGAGAGAGAGAGAGAGAGAGAGAGAGAGAGAGAGAGAGAGAGAGAGAGAGAGAGAGAGAGAGAGAGAGAGAGAGAGAATATTGGAACCTTTTAAATTGTTTACTGAGATTCAGCTTAGAGAGAGAGAGAGAGAGAGAGAGAGAGAGAGAGAGAGAGAGAGAGAGAGAGAGAGAGAGAGAGAGAGAGAGAGAGAGAGAGAGAGAGAGAGAGAGAGAGAGAGAGAGAGAGTTACCTTATCTATCTATCTACACACACACACACACACACACACACACACACACAGAGGGAAAGGTGTTCAGGTGTTTGGATTTCTATTTCTTGTCATCTCTCATTTCACAAACGTAATGGAAAAAAAAAAGAAAAACAAAACAAAAAAGTGACAGGTGTTGAATAGATTTGGTGTTATTTTCTTGTAATATTAACCCTTCCCATCCCTTTCCATCCCATCCCTTTCCCATTTCCTTCGTTATGTAGTCCCTTTGCTGTGTGTGTGTGTGTGTGTGTGTGTGTGAGAGAGAAAGTAAGTCTTGTTGCCATATACATCTTAAATTCACTTATTTTTATCATTATCTTTATTATTATTCCTTGGCTTGTGGACATCAGAGGAATGAAACACAACTTAGCAAACAGGATATGTATAGAGTATGTATATGTATCTGTATGACTCAGCCCACCACACTAGTGATAGACTCAACTAGGCTGGATACTCACTCATACATTGATACATAAAGTTAGGAGTGTGAATGAGTGAGTGTGTGCGTGTGTGTGTCTTTTTGTCACTATAACCACCACCACCACCACCACCACCACTACTACCACCACACTCACCACTACCTTAGAAAAATTAAAATCTAAAAAAAAACAAAAAAACATTGAATATACAGTGGTTTTTATCAGGTATCTCCTCCCTTCCTCCTCTTCCTCTTCCTCTTCCTCTTCCTCTTCCTCTTCCTCCATCAGAGCTTCTTAAACCTCAGGCAGATGTTTTTGTTTAATTTCATTGTTACTCTTTCAAACACCAGGGTAAAGACTGCATGTGTGTGCGTGCGTGTGTTTGTGTGTGTGTGGTGTTTGTTTTAAGCCACCACCGCCACCACCACCACCACTGCTACTAAGGAAAATAAAATGAGACTCTACGTTGATTGTGAAAAGTGGAAAACAAATGTAGTCATAAATAAGAGACGGGTGAAGCAATGCAGGAAAAGCAAGGAATTTTGTAGTGTGATCAGAAATGGAGGAGAAAATAAACTGGAATTTTGTGATATAATTGAGTTAGTGAAAAGAAATAGAAAAAATGTAAAGAAAAGATTGAAAACGCGCTGTCGGGAAATGGAAAAAAAAAAAAAGATGCGCTGTTTTTTAGAAATTAAGAAAAGAACAACAAAAGCAAAGTGAAAACTGGTAGAAAAAACAAACAAACAAACAAACAAACCCACCCTTTATACCACAAGACAAACCAAAACAAACCTTAAAAAAATGAAAACAAAAAATAGCAAACACTTTTCTCATTACTATTCAGGCTACACTAGTTTATACATATTACTACTCGCTGCCGCCGCCGCCGCCGCCGCCGCCACACCTACATAAACTAGTAGATACTTTAGCCTTGTGATTGTATTAGGGGGTGAGTTACCAGTGCATAGTGAAAGCTTTACCCATGATTACCGGAAAAGGAAAAAATGCAAAGAATGTTTATGGAAAGGAAAAGAAGTAGGAAGAAAGGAAATAGAGAAAAATAGAAAGGAAATGGACAATGATGAAAGGAAATAAAGATGAATTATTTATTGCAAGGGGGAAAAAAAAGCAATGAGTGATTAATGAAGGAAAGAGATGTGACTTTTGACGTTTTGTGAAGGAAAGATGAACGAGAAATGGTAACACGTTGTCTGTTTGGGAAATTATTGCTTATTTAGTTATTTTTTTATAATGGAATGGAAAAAAATGTGGTTGTTTTTATTGGGGCTCTTATTTTCGTTATTTATTGTTTTTATATACACCTCCTCCTCCTCTTCCTCTTCCTCTTCCTCTTCCTCCTCCTCCTTTGTCTCCTCCCATCGAAAGAAATTAGATTAGAATTATATGCATACTTAATTAGCTACCGTGTGTGTGTGTGTGTGTGTGTGTGTGTGTGTGTGTGTGTGTGTGTGTGTGTGTGTGTGTGTGTGTGTGTGTGTGTGTGTGTTACCTGGTCCATATGTTTGTTTTGTTCACCACACACCACACCCTACCTCACACACACACACACACACACACACACACACACACACACACACACACACACACACACACACACACACACACACACACACACACACACACACACACACACACACACACACCCTTGCTCAAGTTTCCAATCATTTTTTTTTTCATATTTCAGAGGTAATAACTGTATTGATTATTATTATTATTATTATTATTATTATTATTATTATTATTATTATTATTATTATTATTATTATAAAAGCAAGGAAGAAGAAAGAGAGGGGGAGGAATAAGAAAATATGTATTTGTATGTATGTATGAATGAATGAATGAATGAATGTATGCATGCACGTATGCACACTACTGAAGAAACTAGGACAACTTTCTCAGCTTACATTTTTTTATATTAAATTAAAAAAATATTAGAAATATATGTATGTATGTATGTTACAGCTTGTCTCAAATACCTTCCTACCTTCCACACACACAGAGAGAGAGAGAGAGAGAGAGAGAGAGAGAGAGAGAGAGAGAGAGAGAGAGAGAGAGAGAGAGAGAGAGAGAGAGAGAGAGAGAGAAGAGAGAGAGAGAGACTTTACCTTATTCTGTGTTGTAGAGAGAGAGAAAACTTTATTAATGGATTTTCATTTTTTTATTATTATTTATTTTTTCCAGTTAACCTTTAGAGCTGAGGCTTGTGAGAGAGAGAGAGAGAGAGAGAGAGAGAGAGAGAGAGAGAGAGAGAGAGAGAGGTGGAGGTGATTAGCCACATTTGCAGTAGCTCACTCAGTGCAACCACCACCGCCACCACTACCACCACCACCACCACCACCACCATTACCACCACCACAATATTACGATGATGATGATGATGATGTTGATGATGATGAAGGAGAATGAATAATGGGCCAAAAAAAGGCATCAAATTTGTTTTTTTGCGCCCATCTTTACATAACACCTTAGTCGATAATATTTGTAATTACCCTAATGTATAAATTGTACTCTAATGCTTAAAGTGTGCTTTTAAATTAATGTAGGTGCAACTGTTCTTTCTTGTTCTCTTCTATGTTTTTCTTTTTTTCTCTTCGTTTTTTTTAATTTTTTTCCGATTTAATTTTTTTCAACTTTCTACTTTTTTCATTTTTTTTTTAAATGGATGTACTTTTAAAAATGACATGTAGTATATGTAATAAGTTTATAGTATAATTGTTTTAATAAAGAGCAGTTGTATTACTGTCATGTGGCTTTTGATTGTAACCCACTTCCCTTACTAGTGATGGTGTGTGTGTGTGTGTGTGTGTGTGTGTGTGTGTTTTGGGGGTCCACTTACAGTACTGTGGTGAAGGCTGGAATCAAAAGCTTTTCATCTCACCAACTCCTCGAACTGGTTGACTCGTCTTTCTGTTATCGCCGCAGTGTTGCATTTTCTGCTATTTTCTCGTTAATTGCTTTTCTGAACTTGCCAACTACGTGCCTCCCGTCCTCCCGCCACCTCGCTGTACAAGACTCGGTACTATGGTATTTGATCTACAGTCAATGCGATTTGCCAGAGTTGAATTCTACTTTGGCATGTGTTCTACATGTTTTATCAATTCATAGCCTAATTAGAGTATTTTATGTAATATACATACATATATCAAATATTGAGTTAATAAAGGTAATAATGATAATGATAACAAACATCAATGGTTACGATACAAAGAGGCAGTGAAACGTACCTCGAGACAGAGGCAATACTTGAATTACGAATACTATTACAACTACATTACAGCGCCAATGAAAAGGTTCTGTGCGTCTTGCAGATGAAATGTGGAAATTTAAGAAACTAACAGTTTTACATTGATATGTAAAAGTCTGTAGCTACTTCATCTCACGAAATTACACAATAGTTATGTATTAAAAAGATTATCGAGCTTTGCTGGATGTTTTATCACCGAGGACTAGTCTTGTGCTACTGGATATATTATTATTGTTATAGTCGCCGTCTCCCTGACACCACTGTTACGCCACCCCCAACCTCCTGACTCAGCTTCCACAGCCGCGACAGGTACTCACTCAACCTCAGCGGCAGGACAGCACTGGACGGGGCAGCAACAGATCCAGGGATAATGCTGGCGAAGGTCCGTGACTAGCGAGGGGTAGCGAGGTACAAATACTCAAGAAGGACTTAATCAGACAGGCAGGAAGCATGAAACACTTAGCACAACTCCTTTAGTTTATTGGGGTGTAATACAGTACATTACCGAGCACAAGGTGTCACACACACAACGAAAGCAGAGGCAGAGAAGACACACTGCGATGACATGGGGGCGAAGGGCGGAGATCGTATACAAGGAAGACGACGAGTCACCACATAGCTGGCCGGGGAGACGGAGAAGGGACCAACTGTCCCTTCACAGGAAGAACTTGCGGGAGAAGAGCGCCGGAGGACCAGACTGTCCTCACGGAAGAACGGGGAAGCCGAGAGCAGAGAGAGCAGAGCGAGTAGTAGTAGTAGTAGTAGTATAGGGGAGGATAGATAGTTTGGGGGAAATAAGAGTATATAGGTTGGAGCATAGAAGGGTAGGGTCGTACATTTTTGTCACTGGTCGGAGATCAGCATTTAACCAAGATTCACATCCATATCATAGAGTTGACATGAGAGCTGCATCGAAAATTCTTTTTTTTACTATAAAAGGAATATCATTGTTTTTCCTTAGAAATTATACCAATTTATTGACATGAGCCATCTTAATATTAGCGTGAACCTTGACTGAAGAAGACACAGAGCCATCACAGGTGAATGGGGAACCTAAATATACATACTGTTCACATGGCTCTACCACAAAGTCACCCAACTCAAACGGTTCTCTATCTCTCTGGCTTCCACAGATAACAAAAAAAAAAAAAAAAGTTTTTGATTCATTAATCTTCATTCCATAATTATTACAGAATTGTAACAAGATATCCAATTTTTTCTGCATGTTCGCTGTAGTAGTAGCCAAGAGGACTGTATCGTCCATCAGTACAGGCACATGGAGCCAAGATAGAAAGCCGTCTGGTTCAGTTTTCTTTTATAAGTTTGATAAGATCATTAACATAAATAATGAAAGGGAATTTCTGGGCTAAAGGGGATACTTTTTGTGGTACCTCCTATCTCAAAGCCCACCCGCCAGGAAACCGTTGCCCCGAGTGAGGAAGTCCAGTATCTAGAACAATATTATTTAAAAACAGTGTGATAAGTTTTGGACCAGAACTATTCAGTAATTTGCCTCTTGATAAAAAAAAAGTTCTAACAACTGCTAATAAGTTTAGATTTAAGCTTGAGATAAAGAATTATTTATATAACCAACAAAATCTGTGACACTGTTATTGTTATTGTATTTGCTATTACTGTTATTATTATATTATTATTACTATTATTATTATTATAATTATTATTATTATTATTATTATTATTATTATTATTATTATTATTATTATTATTATTATTATTATTATCAATATTGTTATTTACTGTCAAACTTTGTCATTACTTCTATCATAAAGTTTTTGTATGTTAAAATTTGTTAGTCACCACGCCCTCTACTATTTTGTATGTAAATAAAATGTCCGTTATGGAGCCCCGGCTCGACGGACCGTAGCTAACGATACATATTGTATATAGTACATGTTAAAACTTTATGAAATAAGGTTACCAGTAAATATTTACTTACACACACACACACACACACACACACACACACACACACACACACACACACACACACACACACACACACACACACACACACACACTGTGAAGGGTGCGGCCGGGACACACCATCCCTACAAGGCCCACCTGACGAAGTAGTGCCATTACGCCTATTGAACTGCTGGAGACTAACATAGGAAAAGACACGTAAGATATCGGATAGCTTAGAAAATCCTATTGAGTGCCTGAGCTGCTTTCCTTCCCCTGTGGCACTAACAGCTAACATTACTTAATGTGTTTTCCAGGACTAGTACTTACAGACTCTTTGCTCTCTCACCGCCACTATTTCCAAAGACTACAGAGATGATTAGTTTTCACGAGTGTTTTTCTGCTTAAAACGTAAAAATCTTATTGATCTTTCACTAGAATGATATAAACGTCCTTGAAAATTTGTGATAATATAAATAAAACTTAAAAATCTTGTTGACCTTTCACTATAATAACATAAACGTTCTTCAAAAATTGTGTTACTTGAAATCCAGCCTTTTTAGAGTTGTGGAGCGGTCCAGCAGTGTTTCAGGAGGGTAGAGGATGACTGTGTAGGTGGTGTGGAGGAGAAAGGTGAAGGAGAGAATAACTAGGGGAGGACAAAGGATTAGGTGGGGAGATGAAATAAAGAGAGACACGAGACGACTGAGCCTGGAGGAAGAGGATTCACTGGACGGAAGGTATTGGCGACATGTAAGAATGATCAACCCCGCCAAAAATTGATCAAGGGAGGAAGAACAAGAAGCGTGCATTGTGTTCCTAGATATTACCTTTAATAGACTATTGCTGAAGTTCTCGATAAGGACAAAGGTGTTTTCATTCTACCGATAGTTTAACAAGAACTCTGCGTCACCGGCAGGAAATGAGGAGGTGGACGTTGAAGAATAAGGACCAAAGACGTGACCCGATGAATTGATGCGTAGTTTTCCCTCTCTTTTCTCTCTTCCTTCCCCGTGATGTAGTGCTTGAAGGCTTGCACGGGATATCAAAGACGTGAGTTTGCATCCACGTGTCCTCGGAATAACCGGTGGGATTTTTTCTTCTCTCTTGCGCTGCGTTTGAAAATAGTGTCCAGCGTCTTTTGTTTAGTGCAGGACTTGCTCTTCTTTCTTCCTAACTGAACTGTCAAACATATTCTTTTCTTTTTCCTTTTCACTCTTTTTTCGACCTTACAATGAGCAGGTTTTTTCAAATTTTCTTTTTCTTTGTTATCCTTTCATTTTTTTTTATTTTCCTTAAAATTTTTCTCTCATATTTTCTTTTGACCTTCGCCAGTTTCGTTGACAAGTTAAAAAGAAAAGGAAAGAAAACGTGCACCTTCACTTGTTTCTTTGCTTCAGTGTTCAGAGGCAAACAGTGGTTGGTCTCCTTTGTGCTTCCTTCACTTAATATTCCCCAGAGCTCCTCAGAGGAAAGAACGAGGGAACGATGAGGAGGAATGTGATAACTTGTGACAAGAGGAAGCACATGTTGTAAATGGCAACTATAAGGAAAAGATGAAGATGCACTGAGCTTTTGTTTGTCTTTGTATAGTGGCGTTCACATTCAGCTCAGGAAACAATTAAGTAGCGATGTGGATGAACGTGGTAATATGAGACGGGTGATGGAGGCAGTGACTGTAGATAGGAAGCTTAAGAACATTACAAAGATATGTAGACTTGTTACCTTATTGTGTACACAAGTTACCTTAAGGTTGTCATGCTTAATGGTGTTGCTCAAGATGGAGTGGTCTTCTTCTTCTTCTTCTTTCTTCTTTCTTCTTTCTTCTTCTTCTTTTTCTTCTTCCTCTTCCTCATCCTCTTCCTCTTCCTCTTCTTCTTCTTCCTCTTCTTCTTTCCCTGCTGCTGGTGATCCCTTTCTTCTTATTATTATTTCCTATTCTTTCCTTTCCTTTGCTACTTCCTTATTCAACTCCACCTATCCCCCCCCGTCCTCCTCTCCTTCCTCCTCCAGTACTATCCTGCCTCGATTGTCAGGTATGTTGTTGTTTGGCTTTCCTTTGTATCAATTTTATTCCTCCATCTCTTCCTCCACTCCCTCTCCCTCTCCCTCCACCTCTACCTCCACCTCCTCCTCCTCCTCCTCCTCCTCCTCCTCCTCCTCCTTCTCCTCCTGTAATTGTTACGAGATTCTCACATAACTGAAAGTCAAAGTCGGAGTCACAAGCTTTGAAATGAGTAGCGTGAACAAGTGTGAACCGTGGTCCAGCCAGAGTGCGTAGTCCCAGATGTCTCGAGAGTGCAAGACTCTGTTTTCATTTAATTTAAACTGCAAGGAGAATTCTTATGAATTTCAATATCAGTAAACAGTTAGTAGATGTATTTCCTTTACATGATAATACTTATCATATCTTTATGCTCATCATAATAGTATTTTTTATTGATTTATAACTTACAAAGTAGGCAGCTCATCTCACAGCCAATCAACGTAAGTGTTCGCTATCACGTGACTCTGAGAGCTAACACAAGCGAACATAATCTTGAAAAGCGTTTGCCTTTGGGGCGAACGCTTTTAGGACCGTTCGCCTTTTGCAAAGTGCTACTGAAAACGCCTAATGTTCGCTTAAAGTGTAATAATGTAAAATGACTTTAATATACAAAATTTTCAATCGAGATAATTTTTTTTTTTATAAAACACCTTAATGATCTACTTTAAAAAAAATATACAATTTGTTTTTGAAATAATTAACTAAATCTATCGAAAAACAAGTTATGAACCTCTTCAGTTTAACATGGAATTCCAGTTAACTAGTGAGAGGACGTTTGCAAACTTTTCCAGGGATATTTCAGTGTAGTGTCTTTTACTGGTGTAATGTGGTCTGTGAGTTATTGAGTCAAGCCTGAATTGTGAAACCGTGGGAAAATGATCGGATATATCTGTTTGAGTAATGTAATTACCGTTATTCCCTTCTGGTTGGTTCATATGAGGAACACATATGAGGATCCAATCTAATTTCTGTAAACCCAATTACATCAATATTGTTGTCACTGTTAAGTAAAACTGTATCCTGCAGAAGCTGGAAATTCTTTGGGATAAACCGTATGTTTAAATTAAAAATGGTTATAGATTTGTTGAGTTGTAAGGAGAGGTTATCCAGAAGAGTATATCGTGTTTGTGGAATTCTAATTCTAATTTTAATCTTAATTTAAGGAAGAACATCAAAAAGTACGAATTATGAAAATCAACTGAATCCCCTATATAATGATATTTCTAACCAGTTTAATTGTCATTTTCTAATGAATAATAACGTAGTTAATGAAGTTAATGATCTTAAGTTCATATATATATATATATATATATATATATATATATATATATATATATATATATATATATATATATATATTTTTTTTTTTTATAATATTGTCACTAGTGTACGTACATATGTATGTATGTGTGTGTGAGAGAGATTGTAATTGTTCGTGCAGTGTAGGTATGATAAAAAGATAAAAATCGCAAAGGAGAACGAACGTGTATGAGACGGGTGAGAGACGGGTGAGTCGCCAGGGCGAAAGAGAGAGGCGACCCGCGGTCTGTCACTGTGGCCTGGGATGTCACCACGTAAACATGTAGGTGCAATTGACTGAACCATATCATGTGTTACATATCTTGTTCGGCCATTACAGATGCGGTCGCTGTTTTTCGTGTGTGAAATGTTTGTACACTTCATTTATCTATTATTTTCTGAGTGTCAATGTTTTTCATAGTCGTTCCCTACATAGCTATTCTTTTTGATGTGACTTACTATTCTCCTCATTATTTCAACTCGGGCAGTGCTTGTCAGAGGAGGCGTACGTATTCTTGCTGTTTCAATATACATTTGAGCTTGCTAGCTTGAGTGTGACTGTTTAAAACTTGATCATCTTTACTGTGTGTGTGTGTGTGTGTGTGTGTGTGTGTGTGTGTGTGTGTGTGTGTGTGTATTCCAGTGTTTGTGCATATGTGAGTCCATGGATCTGTTATGTATGCTGATGTTTGTGTGTTTGTCATTTCATCACTTGTCCTTGTGTTCTGTTCTTCATTATCATTCTTTTGTCGTCGTATTGACATACTCAATGTTTCTTCTGATGTCCTGTGTTCTTTATTTTCCCAAGATTTGCGATGGCTACCAGTGTTACTAAGAAGCGGAAGTACAGTGAAGAGTACATTAACTACGGGTTTACATCAATCCTCGCTGATGGCATCCAGAAACCTCAGTGTGTACTGTGTACTGTGCTTTAAAGTACCGGGGAACGATTCTATGAGGCCCAGTAAGTTGAAGGACCATTTGCAGACCATCCATTCACATTATGCTGAGAAAGACAGTGATTTCTTCAGGCGCCACAAAAGTAGTTTAAGTCTTATAAAGATGGTCAAACGTGTTCTTGGAGATGCAAGTGAACGTAAAATTCAACAAATTTCCTTGTCAAACGACACAGTGAAGCTGAGAATTAATGAAATATCAGATGACATAAAGGAAACTTTAAGTGATACATGAGATCAAATCACCTCCAACCAGTATGTTTGCAATACAGCTGGATGAGTCAACAGTCGGGTGCAGGTCAACTGGTCCCCAAGCGATTGGTACTCAGGTCATCTGGTCCACAAGTCAATTATGACCCTAGACAGTTGATCACCAAGTCAGTTGAGACCCAAGACAGTTGACACCCAAGACAACTGGTCCCCAAACCAATTGAGACTCAAGACAATTGGTCCCCAAACTTACTGAGTACCTTTGTTCATTCTCACTCAGTGAGTCAGTCTACTTACGTGTACTTATATACCCAAAGTGTATGAGAGAGAGAGAGAGAGAGAGAGAGAGAGAGAGAGAGAGAGAGAGAGAGAGAGAGAGAGAGAGAGAGAGAGAGAGAGAGAGAGAGAGAGAGAGAGAGAGAGAGAGAGAGAGAGAGAGAGAGAGAGAGAGAGAGAGAGAGAGAGAGAGAGAGAGAGAGAGAGAGAGAGTAATTATCAACAGTAATAGTAGTAGTAGTAGTAGTAATAGTAGTAGTGGTATTATTATTATTATTATTATCTTTATCATTATTATTATTATTATTATTATTATTATTATTATTATTATTATTATTATAGTAGTAGTAGTAGTAGTAGTAGTAGTAGTAGTAGTAGTAGTAGTAGTAATATTAGCAGTAATATTATTACCACTACTTCTATCGCTACTAATACTTTATTATTATAACTATTACAACTACAATTGCTGCTACTATTGTACTTCTTTTTCTAGTACTATTACTACTACTACTACTACTACTACTACTACTACTACTACTACTACTACTACTACTACTACTACTACTACTACTACTACTACTACTATTACTACTGGTCTGTTTTCTCAAGGAACAGGTATTTTAACCCCTTTGGTCCCAGGACGCGTTTACATATTTACCCTGGTCACTATTTGGCGATGTTATACAGCTTGAGAAACTCATGCAGGGATTGAAATAGTGAAGGCTCTGGCCATTAATCTTCTGACCTCCATAGACCCTTTGTAATGTAAATAATTTCTCTAATCACAGAAAAATCATGGTAAAAATGCGTTGTAGTACAGAGGCGGTTAGACCCGAAAAACTACAATGAAATGGAAGCACAGAAGGAACGGTTCCTCTCCTTTGTATTATTTTTTTTTAATATTTGTTTCAGTTTGTCGTTTTATTATCTATTCATTTGTGGTGAGGAAAGCATTACTATAAACTACATTCGAACTTGACGTGATTCAAAGTGCAGCCAAGAGAATGACGAGGCAGAGAAGGGAAATAACAATAATATTCTAATGTTCTCCAAGCTGCAGATCATGACGTAAAGAGCGAACAAAATACACACAGCCACACATTTTACGATAATTGCTGCTTATGCTCTAATCCAAAAACAACAACATGATTTGAAGGCAATTATGATTGTGTACTGCCTGCATTACTTCCAGATTACCACAGATTAAGACTCATCCTGAAACACTGTCAAATCCCTTCTCAACACTGATTTGCTCCTCCACGCATCCTTGAACCTTTAAATTGACGTGCAATTTGTGTTTAGAGTGACATGTGCCAGTTACACACACACCTTTCCTTTATGTAGCTCACCCTTTATAATTCACTCCACACTTCACCTCCATTTTTTTCCAATTTCTTTAGTTTCTCATTTGTTTTTTGTTTTTCTTTCTGTTGTTGTAATCAGGACAGAACAAGAACTAGTGAGTTGAGGCTTGAAACATTGGCGTTCAAGAAAGAGATGGGAAGGAACTGGTCCTCAGACACTTGCAGATGAACAGAACGGACTCAGTAGTCAAGTCATGTGCTGAGCCATTAGGGAGCTTTAAAAGACGATGATACAAATCTGTAGGTGACAAAAACGTAAGTGTGTTTCATGCAGTGCCACGTGCAGGCCTGGTAGCTTCTTGCAGCTTTCCTTAACTTCTTATCTTGTCGTGTTCTGACATTAAAGGTAACAAGGCTTCCTCCGTGAGTAGGGAAGGAGTAAGTCGTGTTCCTCCCTTGATGGCTAACGGTGCCTGGCTGGGATTGCCTGGTAGTGAGGATACAACTCCGCTTACGCACCAATTCTGAGTTGGGTGAACAGAGGCTGCAGTGTGACACGAGATAAGCACAAATTGCCTCCACCGCCGCTCAACCTTCCCTCGCTACAGCCACACTTCTGTAGGCTCGCTGGCACTCTGTTTGTATTGCACTTCTTCAGGCGTGTTTTGACCTCTCGTGTGTGTGTGTGTGTGTGTGTGTGTGTGTGTGTGTGTGTGTGTGTGTGTGTGTGTTCACCTCGGTCGCCTGCTGGTCACCCAGCCAGTCTTCCTCATTACGGGGCGAGCTCAGAGTTCATAGACCGATCTTCGGGTAGGACTGAGACCACAACACACTCCACACACCTGGAAAACGAGGCCACAACACCTCGAGTTACATCCCGTACCTATTTACTGCTAGGTGAACAAGGGCCAGATAGACTAATAGATTGATAGATATCTGCATCGTGAAGCATCACTTCTCTATCACTGAGACACTCTTTGGCACAAACACACTCATGAATACAAATTGTCTGCGTTATTTTGGGATTTTTCCCCGTAAAACAATTGCATCATGAAGGGAAGCAAGCCCAGCAGGTTTTTGCGTGTTTTCTTGCAAAGCGTGAAGCGTGACTGCCCTGTTGTCGAGTGTGCCGCTGGCTGTGTGTGTGATGGTTTCTCTCGTGTGATGCTGCTGCTGCTGCTGCTGCTGCTGCTGCTCTCAATATCGGATTGCTGCTAATTATTGGACAGATAATGTCCATTAGTAGACCCATCTCTGTATAGTCTCCATATTATGATGCAATACCTGAAACTCACAATTTGCAGAATATGAATTAATAGATTTGAAAACAAACAAACAAGAGAGAGAGAGAGAGAGAGAGAGAGAGAGAGAGAGAGAGAGAGAGAGAGAGAGAGAGAGAGAGAGAGAGAGAGAGAGAGAGAGAGAGAGCATTGTGCAATTACCGTTTGTGCAGTTATTGAAGTGTTGCGTCCTTTCCTCGAGAAAGGAACGCATGTAGCCCTACTCGTTGTGACTGCATGGTGCTGTGACCCGGAAAGGAAGTTTTGACATAAGTTGTTACACACTTTTAATGAACAAAATAAGAAGTAGAGTTATATGTGGGTAGTGAGCTATTTTTAAGATTTGTTACGAGTTCTTAAGATGTTGTTGGGATAGTTAAGAGGTTGTTTTTTAGGCTACAGAGGTACAGTGCTTGGGTCAGATTCGGATGCCATCGCCTTTCACGCAGATTTAGATAGGATGAACGAAGGGACAGACAAATGGCAAACACAGTTCTACATTAACAAATGCAAACTTCTTAACGTAGAAGAGAAAATCCACGAAATAGATACACGACAAACAACGAGGCCCTGGTAGGTTCAGGAGAGGAAAAAGACTTAGGAGTTATAATTAGCTACGATCTTGGTGAGAGAAAGCATTGGAGAAAGGCCAGAAATGAGGCAAATAGGGTACTAGGATTAACTTTTGTGGGTGTTAAAACCACAAGTCCCGAAGTAGTATTAACATTATATTTGGCCCTGGTCAGACTGCATCTAGATTATGCAGTTTAAATCTGGTCCCCACATTATAGGAAGGATATACGTGTGTTAGAGTCAGTGCAAAGGAGGATGTCTAAAAAGATACAGAGGATGAGGAATATTCCCTATGAAGCGAGACTGAACAAACAAAATTTGCATTCTTTGGAGAGACGTAGGTTAAGAGGGGGCCTGATAGAAGTATACAAGTGGAATTGGGGACATGAGCGAAATTCTTAGGATCAGTAGCGGGGATAATATCAGAAATAATGGGTTGAAGCTTGAGAAATTCAGATTTAGGAGAGAAATGGGGAAAAAAACTATTTTCTTTTAAAGTAAATAATTGGGTGTTGTTAGTGGCGAGTCAATAGGGAGGTTTGAAGGAAGATTAGATAACTTTATGGAAGGGGATGACAGATGGAATTAGATAACCTTGCTCATACAGGGACTGACTGCCCCGTGTAGAAGTGACAGCCTGTTGCAGCTTCCCTCATTTTCTGATGTTCTTATGTTCTTAACTTGTTATTCCTTCCACTTTTTGAGAAGGATTCATTCTCTCATTCATTGCCAAAGAATATTTTTTGAACTTTTTACATTTTCATATACATTGAATGTGTCTGATATTCTGAAGGAAGTTGTTTTAGCTTTTCTTGGTTTTTAACTTAGAACGTATTTCTATTCTCTCTCTCTCTCTCTCTCTCTCTCTCTCTCTCTGAGTGTGTGTGTGTGTGTGTGTGTGTGTGTGTGTGTGTGTGTGTGTGTGTTGTGTGTGTGTGTGTGTGTGTTTTCTGTGAAAAGATTTTCTGAAACAGATTTTTAACAATTCTGGGCGCGCGCGCGCTCGAGCACACACACACACACACACACACACACACACACACACACCGGCCCGGTAGCTCAGTGGATAGAGCGCTGGCTTCACAAGCCAGAGGACCGGGGTTCGACAATGAGCTCTGAGCTCGTTCCGTAGGGTAACGTCTGGCTGTCTCGTCAGAGACTACAGCAGATCAAACAGTGAATTACACACACACACACACACACACACACACACACACACACACACACACACACACACACACACACACACACACACACACACACACACACACACACACACACACACACACACACACACACACACACACACACACACACACACACACACACACACACACACACACACACACACACACACACACACACACACACACACACACACACACACACACACACACACACACACACACACACACACACACACACACACACACACACACACACACACACACACACAAACACACACACACACACACACTCACACACACACTCACACACACACTGGCACACACACAGATAACACACACACATTCACACATATTTGGGTGTATCACCTTCACACACACCCTGTTCACCTAGCAGTGAGTAGGTACACACAAATCGAGGAGTTGTGACCTTGTTGTCCCGGTGTGTGGTGTGTGCCTGGTCTCAGACACACCCAAGATCGGAAATAATGACTCTGACACGTTCCGTAGGGTACACACACACACACACACACACACACAGCACACACACACACACACACACACACACACACACACACACACACACACACACACACACACACACACACACACACACACACACACACACACACACACACACACACACACACACACACACACACACACACACACACACACACACACACACACACACACACACACACACACACACACACACACACACACACACACACACACACACACACACACACACACACACACACACACACACACACACACACACACACACACACACACACACACACACACACACTCACACACACTCACACACACACACACACACACACACACACACACACACACACACACACACACACACACACACACACACACACACACACACACACACACACACACACACACACACACACACACACACACACACACACACACACACACACACACACACACACACACACACACAGATAGATAGATAGATAAATAGATTTTATTGACCACAACAACATACATTAACTTAAGATTACAATAATTTTGGGTCCATCCTAGATCATAATCATGAATTACCTAAATCACAAAATGTTAAACTTTGTTATCAAAGAAAAAATATATATTGCAGTGAAGTAATATATAACCAGAAAAAAAGGGAACAATGGAAACATATCCACCAAAGATATAAAACACATTATTAAATATATAAAAACAAGAAAACAAAATATATGGTCTGTCATGTGTATAGGATAGATTGAGACTATGGCTGATTCTGAGAATACAAATTAAGGACTCCATACCTCCGGCAATATCGTCTTTGTGATGGAATAGTAAGTCCAATAGAAATGTTTTTGTGGTGTACCTTTCATTAAGAGTGACATTGATTGCAGGAATGAAAGGACCATCGGTGATGTTTGCACGTTCTTGCCAGATCATGTGGAAAAACCTTCTCTGCTTACTTGGAGCAAGTTCCTTCAGTGGTGGATACCCCAACTCAACATAACACATTTCGTTACAAGTTGTTCCTCTCACACCCACCAATTGCTTCACACAAGTCATACATTTTTGTCACTGGTCGGAGATCAGCATTTAACCAAGATTCACATCCATATCATAGAGTTGACATGAGAGCTGCATCGAAAATTCTTTTTTTTACTATAAAAGGAATATCATTGTTTTTCCTTAGAAATTATACCAATTTATTGACATGAGCCATCTTAATATTAGCGTGAACCTTGACTGAAGAAGACACAGAGCCATCACAGGTGAATGGGGAACCTAAATATACATACTGTTCACATGGCTCTACCACAAAGTCACCCAACTCAAACGGTTCTCTATCTCTCTGGCTTCCACAGATAACAAAAAAAAAAGTTTTTGATTCATTAATCTTCATTCCATAATTATTACAGAATTGTAACAAGATATCCAATTTTTTCTGCATGTTCGCTGTAGTAGTAGCCAAGAGGACTGTATCGTCCATCAGTACAGGCACATGGAGCCAAGATAGAAAGCCGTCTGGTTCAGTTTTCTTTTATAAGTTTGATAAGATCATTAACATAAATAATGAAAGGGAATTTCTGGGCTAAAGGGGATACTTTTTGTGGTACCTCCTATCTCAAAGCCCACCCGCCAGGAAACCGTTGCCCCGAGTGAGGAAGTCCAGTATCTAGAACAATATTATTTAAAAACAGTGTGATAAGTTTTGGACCAGAACTATTCAGTAATTTGCCTCTTGATAAAAAAAAGTTCTTCTAACAACTGCTAATAAGTTTAGATTTAAGCTTGAGATAAAGAATTATTTATATAACCAACAAAATCTGTGACACTGTTATTGTTATTGTATTTGCTATTACTGTTATTATTATATTATTATTACTATTATTATTATTATTATAATTATTATTATTATTATTATTATTATTATTATTATTATTATTATTATTATTATTATTATTATAATCAATATTGTTATTTACTGTCAAACTTTGTCATTACTTCTATCATAAAGTTTTTGTATGTTAAAATTTGTTAGTCACCACGCCCTCTACTATTTTGTATGTAAATAAAATGTCCGTTATGGAGCCCCGGCTCGACGGACCGTAGCTAACGATACATATTGTATAAAGTACATGTTAAAACTTTATGAAATAAGGTTACCAGTAAATATTTACTTACTTACACACACACACACACACATACACACACACACACACACACTGTGAAGGGTGCGGCCGGAACACAGCATCCCTACAAGGCCCACCTGACGAAGTAGTGCCATTACGCCTATTGAACTGCTGGAGACTAACATAGGAAAAGACACGTAAGATATCGGATAGCTTAGAAAATCCTATTAGAGTGCCTGAGCTGCTTTCCTTCCCCTGTGGCACTAACAGCTAACATTACTTAATGTGTTTTCCAGGACTAGTACTTACAGACTCTTTGCTCTCTCACCGCCACTACTTCCAAAGACTACAGAGATGATTAGTTTTCACGAGGGTTTTTCTGCTTAAAACGTAAAAATCTTATTGATCTTTCACTAGAATGATATAGACGTCCTTGAAAATTTGTGATAATTTAAATAAAACTTAAAAATCTTGTTGACCTTTCACTATAATAACATAAACGTTCTTCAAAATTTGTGTTACTTGAAATCCAGCCTTTTTAGAGTTGTGGAGCGGTCCAGCAGTGTTTCAGGAGGGTAGAGGATGACTGTGTAGGTGGTGTGGAGGAGAAAGGTGAAGGAGAGAATAACTAGGGGAGGACAAAGGATTAGGTGGGGAGATGAAATAAAGAGAGACACGAGACGACTGAGCCTGGAGGAAGAGGATTCACTGGACGGAAGGTATTGGCGACATGTAAGAATGATCAACCCCGCCAAAAATTGATCAAGGGAGGAAGAACAAGAAGCGTGCATTGTGTTCCTAGATATTACCTTTAATAGACTATTGCTGAAGTTCTCGATAAGGACAAAGGTGTTTTCATTCTACCGATAGTTTAACAAGAACTCTGCGTCACCGGCAGGAAATGAGGGAGGTGGACGTTGAAGAATAAGGACCAAAGACGTGACCCGATGAATTGATGCGTAGTTTTCCCTCTCTTTTCTCTCTTCCTTCCCCGTGATGTAGTGCTTGAAGGCTTGCACGGGATATCAAAGACGTGAGTTTGCATCCACGTGTCCTCGGAATAACCGGTGGGATTTTTTCTTCTCTCTTGCGCTGCGTTTGAAAATAGTGTCCAGCGTCTTTTGTTTAGTGCAGGACTTGCTCTTCTTTCTTCCTAACTGAACTGTCAAACATATTCTTTTCTTTTTCCTTTTCACTCTTTTTTCGACCTTACAATGAGCAGGTTTTTTCAAATTTTCTTTTTCTTTGTTATCCTTTCATTTTTTTTTATTTTCCTTAAAATTTTTTCTCTCATATTTTCTTTTGACCTTCGCCAGTTTCGTTGACAAGTTAAAAAGAAAAGGAAAGAAAACGTGCACCTTCACTTGTTTCTTTGCTTCAGTGTTCAGAGGCAAACAGTGGTTGGTCTCCTTTGTGCTTCCTTCACTTAATATTCCCCAGAGCTCCTCAGAGGAAAGAACGAGGGAACGATGAGGAGGAATGTGATAACTTGTGACAAGAGGAAGCACATGTTGTAAATGGCAACTATAAGGAAAAGATGAAGATGCACTGAGGTTTTGTTTGTCTTTGTATAGTGGCGTTCACATTCAGCTCAGGAAACAATTAAGTAGCGATGTGGATGAACGTGGTAATATGAGACGGGTGATGGAGGCAGTGACTGTAGATAGGAAGCTTAAGAACATTACAAAGATATGTAGACTTGTTACCTTATTGTGTACACAAGTTACCTTAAGGTTGTCATGCTTAATGGTGTTGCTCAAGATGGAGTGGTCTTCTTCTTCTTCTTCTTTCTTCTTTCTTCTTTCTTCTTCTTCTTCTTCTTCTTTTTCTTCTTCCTCTTCCTCATCCTCTTCCTCTTCCTCTTCTTCTTTCCCTGCTGCTGGTGATCCCTTTCTTCTTCTTATTATTTCCTATTCTTTCCTTTCCTTTGCTACTTCCTTATTCAACTCCACCTATCCCCCCCCGTCCTCCTCTCCTTCCTCCTCCAGTACTATCCTGCCTCGATTGTCAGGTATGTTGTTGTTTGGCTTTCCTTTGTATCAATTTCTATTCCTCCATCTCTTCCTCCACTCCCTCTCCCTCTCCCTCCACCTCTACCTCCACCTCCTCCTCCTCCTCCTCCTCCTCCTCCTCCTGTAATTGTTACGAGATTCTCACATAACTGAAAGTCAAAGTCGGAGTCACAAGCTTTGAAATGAGTAGCGTGAACAAGACGTGTGAACCGTGGTCCAGCCAGAGTGCGTAGTCCCAGATGTCTCGAGAGTGCAAGACTCTGTTTTCATTTAATTTAAACTGCAAGGAGAATTCTTATGAATTTCAATATCAGTAAACAGTTAGTAGATGTATTTCCTTTACATGATAATACTTATCATATCTTTATGCTCATCATAATAGTATTTTTTATTGATTTATAACTTACAAAGTAGGCAGCTCATCTCACAGCCAATCAACGTAAGTGTTCGCTATCACGTGACTCTGAGAGCTAACACAAGCGAACATATCTTGAAAAGCGTTTGCCTTTGGGGCGAACGCTTTCAGGACCGTTCGCCTTTTGTTAAGTGCTACTGAAAACGCCTAATGTTCGCTTAAAGTGTAATAATGTAAAATGACTTTAATATACAAAATTTTCAATCGAAATAATTTTTTTTTTTTTTATTATAAAACACCTTAATGATCTACTTTAAAAAAATATACAATTTGTTTTTGAAATAATTAACTAAATCTATCGAAAAACAAGTTATGAACCTCTTCAGTTTAATATGGAATTCCAGTTAACTAGTGAGAGGACGTTTGCAAACTTTTCCAGGGATATTTCAGTGTAGTGTCTTTTACTGGTGTAATGTGGTCTGTGAGTTATTGAGTCAAGCCTGAATTGTGAAACCGTGGGAAAATGATCGGATATATCTGTTTGAGTAATGTAATTACCGTTATTCCCTTCTGGTTGGTTCATATGAGGAACACATATGAGGATCCAATCTAATTTCTGTAAACCCAATTACATCAATATTGTTGTCACTGTTAAGTAAAACTGTATCCTGCAGAAGCTGGAAATTCTTTGGGATAAACCGTATGTTTAAATTAAAAATGGTTATAGATTTGTTGAGTTGTAAGGAGAGGTTATCCAGAAGAGTACATCGTGTTTGTGGAATTCTAATTCTAATTTTAATTTTAATTTAAGGAAGAACATCAAAAAGTACGAATTATGAAAATCAACTGAATCCCCCATATAATGATATTTCTAACCAGTTTAATTGTCATTTTCTAATGAATAATAACGTAGTTAATGAAGTTAATGATCTTATAGATGATCATTATCTAAAGTTCATATATATATATATATATATATATATATATATATATATATATATATATATATATATATATATATATATATATATATATATTGTCACTAGTGTACGTACATATGTATGTATGTGTGTGTGAGAGAGATTGTAATTGTTCGTGCAGTGTAGGTATGATAAAAAGATAAAAATCGCAAAGGAGAACGAACGTGTATGAGACGGGTGAGAGACGGGTGAGTCGCCAGGGCGAAAGAGAGAGGCGACCCGCGGTCTGTCACTGTGGCCTGGGATGTCACCACGTAAACATGTAGGTGCAATTGACTGAACCATATCATGTGTTACATATCTTGTTCGGCCATTACAGATGCGGTCGCTGTTTTTCGTGTGTGAAATGTTTGTACACTTCATTTATCTATTATTTTCTGAGTGTCAATGTTTTTCATAGTCGTTCCCTACATAGCTATTCTTTTTGATGTGACTTACTATTCTCCTCATTATTTCAACTCGGGCAGTGCTTGTCAGAGGAGGCGTACGTATTCTTGCTGTTTCAATATACATTTGAGCTTGCTAGCTTGAGTGTGACTGTTTAAAACTTGATCATCTTTACTGTGTGTGTGTGTGTGTGTGTGTGTGTGTGTGTGTGTGTGTGTGTATTCCAGTGTTTGTGCATATGTGAGTCCATGGATCTGTTATGTATGCTGATGTTTGTGTGTTTGTCATTTCATCACTTGTCCTTGTGTTCTGTTCTTCATTATCATTCTTTTGTCGTCGTATTGACATACTCAATGTTTCTTCTGATGTCCTGTGTTCTTTATTTTCCCAAGATTTGCGATGGCTACCAGTGTTACTAAGAAGCGGAAGTACAGTGAAGAGTACATTAACTACGGGTTTACATCAATCCTCGCTGATGGCATCCAGAAACCTCAGTGTGTACTGTGTACTGTGCTTTAAAGTACCGGGGAACGATTCTATGAGGCCCAGTAAGTTGAAGGACCATTTGCAGACCATCCATTCACATTATGCTGAGAAAGACAGTGATTTCTTCAGGCGCCACAAAAGTAGTTTAAGTCTTATAAAGATGGTCAAACGTGTTCTTGGAGATGCAAGTGAACGTAAAAAATTCAACAAATTTCCTTGTCAAACGACACAGTGAAGCTGAGAATTAATGAAATATCAGATGACATAAAGGAAACTTTAAGTGATACATGAGATCAAATCACCTCCAACCAGTATGTTTGCAATACAGCTGGATGAGTCAACAGTCGGGTGCAGGTCAACTGGTCCCCAAGCGATTGGTACTCAGGTCATCTGGTCCACAAGTCAATTGTGACCCTAGACAGTTGATCACCAAGTCAGTTGAGACCCAAGACAGTTGACACCCAAGACAACTGGTCCCCAAACCAATTGAGACTCAAGACAATTGGTCCCCAAACTTACTGAGTACCTTTGTTCATTCTCACTCAGTGAGTCAGTGTACTTACGTGTACTTATATACCCAAAGTGTATGAGAGAGAGAGAGAGAGAGAGAGAGAGAGAGAGAGAGAGAGAGAGAGAGAGAGAGAGAGAGAGAGAGAGAGAGAGAGAGAGAGAGAGAGAGAGAGAGAGAGAGAGAGAGAGAGAGAGAGAATTTAATATTGATAATAGCAATGACGATAATGATGATAACAGTTATGATAATGATGATAATGATAATAAAAACGATAATAATAATAATAATAATAATAATAATAATAATAATAATAATAATAATAATAATAATAATAACAATAATAGTAATAATAGTAGTAGTAGTAGTAGTAGTAGTAGTAGTAGTAGTAGTAGTAGTAGTAGTAGTAGTGGTAGTAGTAATAGTAGTAGTAGTAGTAGTAGTAGTAGTAGTAGTAGTAGTAGTAGTAGTAGTAGTAGTAGTAGTAGTAGCAGTAGTAATAGTAATAACAATAATGATAATTATGATAACAAAAACAATACTTATGATAATGATAATAATAATAATAATGATATTATTATCATTATTACTATTATTATTATTATTATTATTATTATTATTATTATTATTATTATTATTAATATTATCATATTATTATTATTATTATCATTATTAGAGAGAGAGACACACACACACACACACACACACACACACACACACACACACATATATATATATATATATATATATATATATATATATATATATATATATATATATATATATATATATATATATATATATATATATATATATATATATATATATAGATATATATATATATATATATATATATATATATATATATATATATATATATAGAGAGAGAGAGAGAGAGAGAGAGAGAGAGAGAGAGAGAGAGAGAGAGAGAGAGAGAGAGAGAGAGAGAGAGAGAGAGAGAGAGAGAGAGATAATGGGGCGCAAAATTTACCCCAAACTTCACTTCTACGTGTGAACCAGGTGACACTTGACCAAGGCTTTGGGCTGTGGAATTTTTCACGCTGATACAACAAGGATTCACATCACCAGACACCCGTCTCTCTCTCTCTCTCTCTCTCTCTCTCTCTCTCTCTCTCTTGTAAACAAATTGTCCTTAATTAAGACAGATTGGAATCTCGTGTATTCATGATCGGTTGCAGGTCATCCTTTACTTTTCTACATACCGCAGATACTGCCATTTCGCATCTCAGCCAGCCGTCCGGCCAAACTATTCTAAGAAGACCATGAACGTTATTGTAAATATATGATAAACGATATCTGGCGCCGCCCACAGGCTTGGATTCCACAGGGAGAGATGGGAGGTCTGCTGGTCATGTCCCGTGAGGACTATGAAGTCTAAGGTGCTATGTGACAAGGTGGTGTTAATCATAGCAGCTGTGTGCCACTCAACCTGCATTAATCCTTTCTGACTATGCCTTGTCAAGATTGAAATGGGTTCAAATTAACTTATTTTATATTTTGTTTTACTTAATTTTAGCAATGTTACCAGAATTCTACAATCACTGTTGTGTATAATGATGAAAAAAAAGTGTCCTATCTTGCGTATGAGGCGAGTCAAGACAAGTTAAATCACGCGCCTCTCTCTCTCTCTCTCTCTCTCTCTCTCTCTCTCTCTCTCTCTCTCTCTCTCTTCTTATTCTTTATTTTCCTTTGCCACTTCCTTCATCAACTCCACCTATCACCCCCATCCCTCTCCCCCTCCTCCTCCTGTACTATCCCGCCTCGATTCTCTGTGGGTAGTTAGATGTAGTTACCAAGCAGCCAGGTATGTTGCTGTTTGGCTTTCCTTGTATCACTTTTTATTCATCCATCTCTTCCTCCTTTCCTCCACCTCTTCACCTCCTTCCTCCTCCTCCTCCTCCTCCTCCTCCTCCTCCTCCTCCTCCTCCTGCCCCGTCCTCCTCAACTTGGTCCCTAAAGGGTCGATCG
>NW_025541373.1:30000-72500 GCF_017591435.1 Portunus trituberculatus
ATTACAATTTACAACTTCACTGTAGAAAGAAAAAATGCTAATAATAATAAATGATAATGAGGAAATGATAGAAGTAACAAGATAACAATAACAAAGTGCATAATTAGTTAATAACCTAATAACAATTGTTTTTTTGTTTTTATTTTGAAAGTAACCTTATTTTCACAATTTTTTAAATCGTCTGGGAGTTCATTCCATTTAATACAGCCAAAATAAGTGACAAACCTCTTTTGCATTTCTAATTTTGGGAACATGGGTCTGAGATTCCATCTGTTGCGTGTGTGTGTATGGTGGACATCAAATGCTCTTGGTATTGTAATGGATTGTTCACTGTAAACCTGCTCATATATATATATATATATATATATATATATATATATATATATATATATATATATATATATATATATATATATATATATATATATATATATATATATATATATATATATATATATATATATATATATATATATATATATATATATATATATATATATATATATATATATATATATATATATATATATATATATATATATATATATATATATATATATATATATATATATATATATATATATATATATATATATATATGAGGCATTCTAGCGTGTATACATCATGTACTTTGAGGATTCCTAGTTCTTTGAAAATTGGTGTAGTATGTACATCATTATTTATTTTAACAATCATGCGCATTATTCTCTTCTGAAGGATAAATAGTGGATGAATAGTTGTCTTTGTGGCCATCCCCCACACAACATTGCAGTACTGTAGGTAGGGGTATACAAGTGTGTAATATAAAGTGTTCAGAGTGTCAAAAGGTAACAGGTGTTTTACTTTATGCATTATACCAGAGGACCGAGATATCTTTGTTACTATGTGATTAATGTGCTCTCTCCATGTGAGCTTTTGATCAATGACTATGCCTAAATACCTAGCAGAGGATGAACTATTAAGTACTTTGTTGCACATTTCAATATCGATGTTGTTATCAAATCTTTTATTGCCTGCAAAAACTATATACTGGGTTTTATCAACATTTAAAGATAGTTTATTAGCACATAACCACTTTGTTACTAATTTTAATTCTGAATTTATAATTTGAGTCAGTGATCCTAAATCTGTTCCAGAGAGTGTGATGTTAGTATCATCTGCAAATAATATGAATTTTAATATTCCTGAGCTCTTAACAATGTCATTAATATAAACAAGAAATAAAATATTGAGCCCTGGGGCACACCTGTGGTAAGGGGAGCAAGTCTAGATACTTGAGAATCAAATACAGTTAGCTGTTTTCTATTGCTTAAATAACATTTCATCAAGTTAAACCAGTTGTTTCGGATGCCATAGTGGTGTAGTTTGTTAAGAAGAATACTGTGATCAAGAGTGTCAAAAGCTTTTCTAAGGTCCAAGAATATGCTTATAATGTATTTTTGTTAGTTAAATCTAGCAATATGTTGTTTACAAGTTGTGTAACTGCTGTTTGAGGGGAAAAATGTTTTCTGATCCCAAACTGAACATTAGTTAATATTTTGTTATACTCCAAAAATTCAGCGAGTCTATCAGATATCGCTAAAGAGTTCAATATAGATATGGGTCGATAATCAGACATGTTCTGCCTTCTGCCTCCTTTAAAAACGGGAATAACTTTAGCAATTTTGAGCCTTTCAGGAAACTCACCTTTGCGGAATGTTAAATTAATCAAATTAGATATAATGGATGCTAAGATACGTTTGGTGATGTTGATAACTTTGATGTGAATATCATCTGTTCCTGGAGCAGAAATCTTAAGTGGCTTTACTATGGAAATGATCTCATCTGAAGTAGTGTTAGAGGGCTTAAAATCGGGGTAGTCATTAGCCAAATATTGCATTGGAGATACATCGCTCTCTGGTATTCCTTTAACTAAATTTTGTCCTATTGAAGAGAAATGATTATTCAGATGTTCACAAATTGAATTGCTATCATTAATTATTTTACCATCAACATCCAAATGTTCTATAGTAGAGTGTTTAGCTGTTTTACAAGGGTTTAAAATATCTTTGATGATTTTCCAAGTACCTTTTGTGTTGCCTACATTCTCCGTAAATTTTAATTTAGCATCTTCTATCTTGTTATTTACCTTGTTTCTTAGTTCTTTATATTGTTTGCCAAAGATAATTGGCTTTCTTAGATATTTTTTATAAAGTCTATGTCTTTCTTTTATAAGTTCTATTAATTCTTCAGTGACCCATGGATTATTTACTCTTTTTTGCTTGATTCGGATATTTTTAATAGGAGCAAGATCGTTAATAATGCTAATCAGGGTGTTGGAAAAGGAGTTGTATAAATCGCTAACATTGTCATTTGTAGTGAAACTTTCAAAGGCTACTTGCATTGCATTACACAGGCGTGTTTCATCCATACTCTTATAGTTTCTATAAGAAAAACAAATGTCTTTATCATGTGTTGGTTCCATCCTGAGAAAAAGAAAAATGGCAAAATGATCAGAGATGTCACACAAAAAAATATCACCTCTGGTTACTAAATCAGTGTTATTGCTCCAGATGTGGTCGATGACTGTTGCGCTGTGTGTATTGACTCTAGTAGGTTTATTAATTAATGGATAGTAACCATAACTGGAGAAAAGATCAATATAGGTTTTTGTATTTTTGTTAGAGATAATCAACAAGTTAATATTAAAATCCCCCATAATTAAACAAGTTTTTCCTGAAGTAGATATATTATTGAGAATGATCTCTAGTTTACTGAGAAAAGAACAGATGTTTCCATTAGGTCTACGATAAATAACCCCAATCAGTATGTTTTCTTTAGGTAACACGAGTTAAGAAACAAAGACTCGAGATCATTCTCCATAATAGTTAACTCACTTACAATATTGCATGAAATAGTATCTTTAACATATAAACATACTCCGCCTCCATTATGATTCCTGTTGTTTGTGAATAGCTTGTAACCTTTGATGCTATACAGATTACAGATGCTCAGTGCTGTTGGATAGTCTAGTTTCACAGAAAGCCAAGAATTCAACTCTCTCTCTCTCTCTCTCTCTCTCTCTCTCTCTCTCTCTCTCTCTCTCATACACTTTGGGTATGTAAGTACACGTAAGTACACTGACTCACTGAGCGAGAATGAACAAAGATACTCAGTAAGTTTGGGGACCAATTGTCTTGAGTCTCAATTGGTTTGGGACCAGTTGTCCTGGATCTCTCTCTCTCTCTCTCTCTCTCTCTCTCTCTCTCTCTCTCTCTCTCTCTCTCTCTCTCTCTCTCTCTCTCTCTCTCTCTCTCTCTCTCTCTCTCTCTCTCTCTCTCTCTCTCTCTCTCTCTCATACATACTTTGGGTTTGTAAGTACACGTAAGTACACTGACTCACTGAACAATGGTACTCAGTAAGTTTGGGGACCAGTTGTCTTGAGTCTCAACTGGTTTGGGGATCAGTTGTCTTGGGTGTCAACTGTCTTGGGTGTCAACTGTCTTGGGTCTCAACTGACTTGGTGATCAACTGTCTAGGGTCACAATTGACTTGTGGACCAGATGACTTGAGTACCAATCGCTTGGGGACCAATTGACTGTAAACCGTTCTTGTGCACAGTTACTCGTGTTCGTTAGGAATGTTTTCTTGTGGGATATCAAGGAAGAATAACTGTTACGTACACAGCTTGAGACTACCATAATCTTCTTTTTCAAGGCTAACAGGATCCTCTGGGAAAATTGTAGTGGAGTCTGTATAGACGCTGCAGCGATGCTCGGATCAAAATCTGGGTTTCCAAAGCGTGTCAAGGAAGTTTTTTCCCGAATGCCAAGAGGTTCATTATATGACCCATCGTTTTGCACTGGCGTCGAAAACCCTCCCTGATGAACTTTGCAAGATCCTGGAGGCAGTGGTCAAATGCGCCAACTTTGTAAAATCTGGAGCTCTGGACTCTCGCCTATTCCAGAACCTTTGTCGGGTTTACCGTCAATTGGTTCCTAATGAGCTGGTACTCAGGTCATCTGGTCCACAAGTCAATTGATTTTCTAGACAGGTGATCATGAAGTCAGTTGGTCCCCAAACCCATTTAGACTCAAGACAGTTGGTCCCCAAACTTACTGAGCACCTTTGTTCATTCTCGCTCAGTGAGTCAGTGTACTGACATACCCAAAGAAGTGTGTGTGTGTGTGTGTGTGTGTGTGTGTGTGTGTGTGTGTGTGTGTGTGTGTGTGTGTGTGTGTGTGTGTGTGTGTGTGTGTGTGTGTGTGTGTGTGTGTGTGTGTGTGTGTGTGTGTGTGTGTGTGTGTGTGTGAGAGAGAGAGAGAGAGAGAGAGAGAGAGAGAGAGAGAGAGAGAGAGAGAGAGAGAGAGAGAGAGAGAGAGAGAGAGAGAGAGAGAGAGAGAGAGAGAGAGAGAGAGAGAGAGAGAGAGAGAGAGAGAGAGAGAGAGAGAGAGAGAGAGAGAGAGAGAGAGAGAGAGAGAGAGAGAGAGAGAGAGAGAGAGAGAGAGAGAGAGAAGAATTTTGCTGTGAGAATAAGTGAATGAAAAAGAGGAAATAAGGTGTAAAGAGAAAAGGAAAGAAGGAAGGTGTAAAGCAGGAGAGAAGAGAGAGAAGGAAGGAAAGGTGATGGTAGTGGTCTCCCTCGGGCTCCAACACTCGCATTGCTTGTCGTGTTAGGGAACATTTGCCTCATCACTCGTGGCGTTCACTTCGTTATGCACTGACCGCGGGACTGAATTCACTGGGAGCTTGAAAAATTTGCCCTGATCTGTGGTACTATTGTTGCCTCGTTCACCTCGCTCATGTGTGTTCTGTGCGTGCCCTCATGTCATGCCATACGTGTGAGAGGTGAGGCAAATGTGAGTTGAGGAGGTAGTATGCATCCTAACCTAACCTAACCTAACACACCTTAACCTAATGTGTAATACTATTTAGTACACTGTGAAATACTTCTGTGCTGCACATTCGCTATTTTCAATAAAACTCCAGTTTAAATTCCATGGATGTTTAAGTGTTTTTATTTATGGTTTTATGGAGAAATTGACAAGGTTTTATGTTGTCAATAAAAGAACTACATATCTCAGAAGTGAAAATACAATTCAGGGACAGTTTCTACACACACACACACACTCACACACACACACGCCCGGTAGCTCAGTGGTTAGAGCGTTGGCTTCACAAGCCAGAGGACCGGGGTTCGATTCCCCGGCTGGGTGGAGATATTTGGGTCTCTCCTTTCACATGTAGCCCCTGTTCACCTAGCAGTGAGTAGGTACAGGATGTAAATCGAGGAGTTGTGACCTTGTTGTCCCGGTGTGTGGTGTGTGCCTGGTCTCAGGCCTATCCCAAGATCGGAAACAATGAGCTCTGAGCTCGTTCCGTAGGGTAACGTCTGGCTGTCTCGTCAGAGACTGCAGCAGATCAAACAGTGAATTACACACACACACACACATCCACCAGCAATAATATTATCTTACTGCAATAGATAATTATATCTCCACTACATAGAAAAGAAAAACAAACTGATGTACCACTCAATGCAGTAGTTGTAGTGGTTTTGTTGGGTGACAAAGCGCCTTCCAGACACAGCCTGGAGTTAGTCCAGACTCCAGCTCCAACCTGCACTCGTCTCATTTGCATGATTTACATGAAAATAATTTTTCCACCGAGGTGCCCACCTCACGGAGGGTGAGAGCATTAGCAGGAGTGGTCAAACCATGGATTTCACCGGCGGAGAAATTTGCGCAGCCGGGGAAGATTGGGACGCCATTGTGCCCGCGCCGCTAGATAGCGCTGAGATGGAAGACGAGGAGAAGCGCGCGGGCTGCTGCTGCCTCCACCTCTTGCGACGCCTCTTCCGTAGGAAGAGGAAGAGCAAGAGGGCGAAAAGTAACGATAGTAAAGTAAATATAATTGATGAAAGCGACGAGGTAAAGAAAGAGGAGGAAAAGCAAAACGCAGAAGGCGACGAACATGTCACTCGCGCCATTGTGCACGTCGACGCAGTGCAGGACGTGGGAGAGGAGCACACCGCGGAGGTCCAGGAGAGTGAAGAGAAGCTCAAAGTAGACTCCTCGGAATGGACAGAGGCAGAGGTTGAGGGCTCGGTGCCCAGCGAGGGAGCAAAGGATCGGAGAGAGAAGGAAGGAGAGGTGAAGGCGGCCGTCGGCGAGGACCTGGATGTCGCCACGGAGGACTGGACGGTGGTCCGCAGTAAGAGAAGGAGAAGGCACAGGAAGGTGCAGGCGCTGCCTGCCGTGCCTGAGAGGAAGCCTGCCGTTAAGGAGCAGGCTCCTCGTCCCCCACAGGCTAAGGCGGCGCCTTGCAGAGAGGGGAAGAACGGGCCTGAGTCGCAGACCACGAGGCCCGCCGTGCCTGAGAGGAAGCCTGGCGCTAAGCAGCAGGCTCCTCGTGTCCCCCAGGCCAGGGCCGCGCCTCGCAGGAAGAGGCAGGAAGGGTCTGGGACGCAGCGCGCGCCCAACAGCGTGCGCTGCTCTTGGCAGGAGGAGGTGGCGGAGGCCGCAGTGCCCGTGGCGCCTCCCATGCGGCGCTGCATCGTCGGGCCGCGCGGCGTCACCCTCCGGCAGGTCCACCAGCAGTTTGCTGGAGTGCGAGTGACGGTGCCGCCCCCAAGGACACCGTCACCGCCACCATCAGGGTGCGCGGTCCCCCGCGGCAAGTCGCCGCAGCCGTGGCGCACCTGAAGGGCCTGTTGCACGAGGCGGAGGTGACCGAGGCCCGGGTGGCAGTGGCGCCCCACCAGCGGCGTCACGTGGTGGGCCACCGCGGCGCCACCGTCAGGGAGCTGCAGCAGAAGTTCCCTGACGTGTCTGTGACGGTCCCTCCAGCAGGAGACCTCGAGTCCCACAGCGTCCTGCTGAGGGGGCTCCGCAGCCAGGTACCGGGCGCCGAGGCTTTCCTTCAGGCCCGCCTGCAGGCCGCCCGCACCGACATCCGCCACGCCCACGTCCACAAGGCAGCCCGCCAGTGAGCGCCTTCACCTCCATTAAAGTAATGAGTGCGCGTCAATTAACTGAACATGACCCCGTGACCTCTAACCCGCCTTGCCTGTGTATTGAATAGTGAATCGATAAGCAAATTTATCAAGTAAATGAAAAGAATGAATTAAGAATAGGATAAATAGAAAAAAAAGTAATAGTAAATAGTAATAATAAAGTAGTAAATAGATAAATAAATGAATAGATAAATAAATAACGTAACAATTAAATCGTTAAGATAACCATCACCTCTCACCTCGTCCAGCGAATATAGAAATGATGTAATGATTAAATCAATAACAAATAAAAAGATTAGATAAATAGTAAGGCAGCAAGAAAAAAAAAGTCATCAGCGACCAACGCAGAGTGCATGAAGAAATAAAGAAGTAACCTCATTGTATTAGTAATTTTGGAACAGTCGTGGAATTATTGACTTTATGACTCATTATCTTGCACACGAGAAGAAAAGATTAATCTGACAATGAGACAAGCATCACTGTAATTATATGTTGCTTGTGCAAGTTTCATTGATTATCACTTCAAAGTAATTACGTGTGTTGTATTTATTACTTTGCTTCTACTCAATGCTCAGTAATAGCGTCAGTTAAAGGGAACCAGTTCATCGCCCCGGTGAGTGAGGAGATTGTCTTCACCATCAAAGAAATTATGCTTCATTCTATTGCTAATCCTGTTTAATGGTGGAGTATTGCACGTACTAAAACAATTGTTAAGGATACTTCAGTTCTGACATGGTAGTGACGCGTGTGTGCCTAAGGTCCTCACCACGGTCTGGGGTGAGGAAAGGGTAAACAAAGATCCTTCATGACGGGAACGCAGACGTAGAACACTGGAGGCGACAAACAGTCTCTTTCACATGTATATAAATTACTTCGTGGGAATAAAAGTTAAGAATCAAATCAGACGTAAAACTGATCGAAGTTGCTTTCATGGCTTTTGAGAGATTTTTAGGCGTTAAATCGTGACTTCTTATCTGACCTATTGAGTCCATAACCACACGCAGTGTTATTTATTTTTGGACACACACACACACACACACACACACACACACACACACACACACACACACACACACACACACGTGGTTGCTTCAATGGTGGCGTCCCAGAATTATAGTTTCTCTTTAACTCTCCCTCCTGCCTACGAATTGAGATGCTGAGCTGTGTTTTATTGCAATCTGCTTTTGTCATGAGCGTCACTGTGAGACTTCTCCTACAGACAACAAACCACCATGGAGTCCTTCGCTGCTTTAGTCTTCCCAGCGTGTGCTAGGATGGAGCAAGAAGTTGACATTTGTTACTTTCCTCACCAAAGCAGCAGTGAGTGAGGCAGGACGGTCCTCTCCTTCCATAAGTCAGACTTACTTTCCCTGCGTGGAACTCGATCATTTATCCTCACAACCACAAGCACTGCAGACCTTGATTCCGAGGCGCCAGTGACTGATGAGAAGTTGTTCCAGTCACCATTACCATGCCTCTGTGATTATAAGTGAAATAAGAGGGAAATAAAGAAGGTCGGCGATGACGTTCACTGGCGAGATGGAGCTTTGTGTGTTGAGAAATGAACGTCGCGCCGCCTTGCTAATGCCACTCACTGATTGAGGGATGAAAAAAAGTAATGCTAATGATGGTGATGATCCTGATGATACACGACGAGGTGATGATAGTTGGTGTTGTTGTTGTTAAAGTAAAGGAAAAGAAGTAACATCGTTTGTGAGGAGAAAATGGTTAAATCAGTGGTGAGTCTTTAAACACGTGGCCAGTACTGCGTTGTTACCAAGTAATTAGGAAAGTCACTCGTGTGTGTGTGTGTGTGTGTGTGTGTGTGTGTGTGTGTGTGTGTGTGTGTGTGTGTAATAATACTTGGAATCGTCTAAATTAACTTCATGTGTCATAAAAAAGCTTCATAAAGAGAGAGAGAGAGAGAGAGAGAGAGAGAGAGACGGTGCGCGCGCATATACTTGGTAGTTCCGTAGTGGTGCTCCGCTTTTCACGCATATTATTGCATGAAAAAAGGCTCTCACTGACTTCTCAGTGAGCACAGTGGTGTATGAATGTCCTGTGATGAAAAAAACAGGAACATTTATGGAAAGTGTTGCCGCTAGATAGAAAATAAGTGAAAAGGAGTGGAAGACTCCAAGATGGCGGAGAAATATGCCATTTCAGCATTATTACCTTCGTCCTGTTATAAGTGTAGCTCTGATTCTGGAGACCCAGCAAAATTCATTAAATGTTGTCTGTGTAACCGGTGGGCTCATACAAAATGTGTGAATCTGGCACGGATAAATCTGAAAATATCTGCAACAGGAGATATCTGTGTGATGTTTGCTTCATTGAGGTGTCGGCTCTGAAGAAATTCATCAATGATGTTGAGGAACTTAAATCTGATTTGAAGAGCATTACTGCTAAAGCTGACAAGATGATGGCAATAGTTGATAATAAGATGGCAAGAATGGAGGAGATAAGTATCAAGGTCGATGAGGCAACAGAAGGCTTGGCGGGAGTTGCTGAGTCGCTGAATTCTGCTGATTCGGAAAATTCCATACCTTGGCAGGATGTGAAGAGGAAGAGGAGAATGAAAAAGAACCTGCTTGTTGTAGGGGTAACTCAGGATTCTGAAGCAAATCTGAAGAATGAAGTTTCTCATGCTTTGGATGGAATGCAAATTAATGATACAAAGTTTGCTCATGATGGCAAAAAAATAGTGATGAATTTTGCCGATGAGAGTCTGAGAAATGAGGCAGCCCAGAAACTGGAGAATGTTGAAAAGTTGACAACTAAATCTGTTCAGAAAATTAAACCCAAGATAATGCTATGTAATGTCCATAAGGAAGAGACTAAGGAGGGTATCATTGATACAATTATTGCAAGAAATGACTACCTTCAAGCAGTTCCTGATATCAAGTCAAAGATTGAGAATATTTTTTGCAAACCAGCAGCAGCAGGGGGCACAGTTCATTACATCATGAAATGTGATCCAATGATAAGACAGTTGTTGCATCAGCATCAGGACAGGATTAAGCTGGAATGGGGAGTTTACCAGGTTCGCGACAGGTATCATGCACTTATCTGTTACCATTGTCAAAGGTATGGTCATACTGAGGCAAACTGCAATGCCAAGAAAAATGGTGAGCATCCCGTTTGCTTTAAATGTGCAGGCAACCACAAGTCCAAGGATTGCACATCTACAGAGAAGAAATGCATAAACTGTGTGAGGTTTAAGAAACAGAATACTGACCACTCGGCGAATAATAGTTGTTGTGTTGTGTTGGAAAGCGAGATTGACAGGATCAGAAATATTACAGATCATGGCTACTAATGATGTGAGCTCTATGTTGAAATGTGGTTTATGAAATGTCCAGTCAGTTGGAAACAAGACAATAGAAATCAGAACTTTAATTAATGATGAAAATCTGGATATTCTTGCTTTGACTGAAACATGACTGAGTGAATATGATATTACGAAAATTAGAGAAATGACCCCTGACACTCATACATTTGTGCACATATCAAGGAATACGATGCAGACCCATACAGACTACATGAGCCAAGAAATAACCTTGACATGGGATGTCGAGTATTTGCAAGATGCGCACCAAGGATTTACAATAAACTGCCAAGTGATATTAAAGGTTGTGCCAGGATCGATATCTTCAAAAAGAAATTTAAGACATATTTGTTAAAGGAAGTTTATGATCTTAATGGCATGGAAATCAAAGACAATTATAGATGCTAGTTGCTTTTGAGGGAGGCTCTGCTGAGCGCTGCCTCGCAGTGGAGCGGAGCCTTGAACAAACACCCCAAGTAACAAGTAAATACACACACACACACACACACACTGTCTCGTCAGAGACTGCAGCAGATCAAACAGTGAAACACACACACACACACACACACACACACACACACACTCTCTCTCTCTCAATCTTGATATTTTCGCTCATTTTCTGTTTTTTCCGTTATTCTGTTGTCCTGGACTTTTATTTCCTTATTTCTTTTTTTTTCCATCCTTATCGTATTTTGTAATGTGATGTATTGCTTTATTTTTTTTCTCTTTAATTACTTTTTTTCTATTATTTCCCTTTGTTTTGTTTGTGTTCTTTTTCCTTTCTCCAATTGTCCTGTAGTATTTTTTCCCTCGTGTCCTTCCTTCCCAATGTTATATTCCATGTGATAATTGGTTTCTCATTTTGTGTGTAATCCCTTCTCTCTGTTATGATTTCCCTTGGTGTTCTTGGTCCTTTGTTATGATCCCCTTGATCCACGCAATGTCCTTCCCGTGTGGAATGTTTGTGTGAGCGCAAGTAGTGAGATTTTGGTGTCTGATACTCCCTCCCATGCATGACGCAACTTTAAACTCGCGGGATTTTCAATATAAATTACATCCCAGTCTTAATTACAACTCAGTCTCAATTACAACTCAGTCTAAGTTACAATTCATTCAAAATTACATACAACAGTCTTAATTATAACAACTCAATCTAAATTACAACTGGTCTATATTATAACTCAGTCGAAATTACATCTGTCTAAATTATAACTTAGTCTAATTTACAACCTAGTCTAAATTACAACTCACTCTAAATTACAACCCAGTCTAAAGTACAACTCAGTCCAAATTACAATCCAGTCGATACTACAACTCAATCTAAATCACAACCCAATCTAAATTACAACTCACATTCTAAATTGCAACTCAGTCAAAATTACAACAGTGTACAATACAACTCAGTCTAAATTATAACTCATATTCTAAACTAGAACTCACTCTAAATTACAACCCAGTCTAAATTACAACTTAGTCTAAATTACATTTGTTTTAATTACAACTCAGTTTACATTACGACCCATTTTTAATTACAACTCAATCTAAATTACATTTCGGTCTAAACTACATCCCTCTATCTTAATTACAATTCAGTCTTAATTACAAATCAGTCTAAATTGCAAACTAATCTAAATTCCAACTCAGTCTAAATTAAAACACAGTCTAAATTACAACCAAGTCTAAATTACATTTAAGTCTAAACTACATAATTACAATTCAGCCTTAATTATAACTCAGTCTAAATTACAACTCAGTCTAAATCAAAGCTTAGTCTAAATTACAAACCAGTCTAAATTACAATTTAGTCTTAATTACAGCTCAGTCTTAATTTCAACTGAGTCAAAGTTATATCTCAATCTAAATTACATTTCACTCTTAATTACAATAGTCTAAATTGCAACTTAATCTAAATTACAACTTAGCCTAAATTAAAACTCAGTCTTAATTACAACTTAGTCTGAATTACATCTCAGTCTTAATTACAACTCAGTATGACTTACAACTCAGTCTAAATTATAATTCAATCTTAGTTACTACTCAGTTTTAATTATAACTCATTATATATTAAATCCCATAGTCTTGATTATAACTCAGTATTAATTACAAATCAGTCTTAATTACAAACCAGTCTAAATTGCAACTCAATCTAAGTTACAACTTAGTCTAAATTGCAACCTAGTCTAAATTCAAACTCAGTCTAAATTACAACTAAGCCTAAATTACAAGCTATAGTCTAAATTACAATCCATTCTAAATTACAACCTAGTCTGAATTACAACTCAGTCTTAATTACAACAGTTTAAATTACAACTCAGTCTAAATTACAACCCAAAATAAATTACAACTGTCTAAATTATAACTCAGTGTAAATTACATTTCAGTCATAATTACAACCCAGTCAAAATTACACCCCAATCTAAATCACAACTAAGTCTAAATTACATTTCAGTCAAAATTACATCCCACAGTCTAAATTACAACTAAGTCTAAATTACAATTCAGTTAAAATCACATCCCACAGTCTTAATAACTACTCAGTGTAAATTACAACTGGGTCTATGTTACAACTCAGTCTAAATTACATCTCAATCGAAATTACAACTTAGTCTAAATTACAACTCAGTCTAAATTACTACCCACTCTAAATTACAACTCACTAAATTATAACTAATATTCTAAATTACAACTCACTCTAAATTACAACCCACTCTAAATTACAACTCACATTCTAAATTACAACTCAGTCTAAATTACAACTCAGTCTACATTACAACTCAGTCTAAATTACAACTCAGTCTAAATTACATTACAATCCAGTCTGAATTACAACTCAGTCTAAACTACATCCCAGTCTGAATTACAAGTCAGTCTAAATCACAACCCAGTTTATATTACAACGCAATCTAAATTATATTTCAGTCTATATTATAACCCAGCCTAAATTACAACCTACAATCTACTTTACACAGTCTTAGTTAGAATGCAATCTAAATTACAACTTACAGTTTGAATTACAACTCAGTCTAAACTACAACTGCCTTTCTAACAACCTACAGTCTTAGTTACAACTCAGTCTAAATTACAACTTCGTTTGATTTACAACTCAGTCTAAATTACAACTTTCTTTATTGCAACCTACAGTCTTATCTACAACTCAGTCTAAATTACAAAACCCGCAGTGTAATTTACAACCCAGCCTAACTTAACATAACCTAACACAATAAAACCTCACACAGAAACACAACTAACAACTTAACCAATGCTAACTACCTAAATTCCAACTCAGTCTGCATTACAACCCACAGTCTAAATTACAACTCACAGTCCAAATAATTACAACTCAGCCTAACCTAACCTAACCAAACAAAAACACAAAAAATAGAAAAAAAAGATGACAACTATTAACCTAACTTCTGCTAACTACATTTAAGAGATCACGTGTAGAGTTTTCTCGCTTATATTGTCAAATGATGATGTGATTTTTTTTGTGTGTGTGTGTGTGTGTGTGTGTGTGTGTGTGAGTTTTTTCGCTTATATTGTCAAATGATGATGTGATTTTTTTTCGTGTGTGTGTGTGTGTGTGTGTGTGTGTGTGTGTGATTCACTGTTTGATCTGCTGCAGTCTTTTCGTGCCCCAAGCATCGCTGGTGCTCCGTCAGAACAAATGCTGAAGCAGTTTGTCCATGAAAGTTCTTCCTCTTTCAAGAACTGGTCAACCATTTGAAAAATATCTTCTCCTGTAGTGGTTGTTGGCAATGCACGACAAAAGAGAAACTCCTCTTCCAGATCTACTGGCCCCTCATACTTAACATAAACTAACAGTTGGGCGTTATCACTTACGTCTGTTGACTCATCTAGCTGCAAGCTAAAGGCTCCCTTGGCCTTGATGCGATCTACTACTTGGTGTTTGATATCAAGTGACATGTCCACTATTCTCCTGCGCACAGTGTCATTTGACAACGGGATAATTTCCAGTTTTCTTGCTACGTCTTCTCCACACACCGTTTTTACCATGTCAATGGCTGCAGGCTTGACGAGATCTTCTCCAATAGTGTGGGGTGCTTTCTTGTTTGAAATTCTCCATGCAACCTTATATGATGCCAATGTGGCTTGCTTCAAAGCCACTACTGCTGGATTGTCAGGTGTCTCGAACCTTTGTCGTTTCAGAGCAGCTTCTTTTCTTTCAAAAAAAGCTCTCTCTTGGAGAGCATGTTGAGGGTGCTTTGAAGTCAGATGTCTTTTCAACTTATTAGATTTCAGCGACTCATTTGACAGAACTTCGCAGCAGATAACACACTGAGGCTTGATGATTCCATGATCAACGATGTTTGTGAATCCGAAGTCTAGGAAGGCATCCTTGTATGATCGTTTCGCCATTCTGAAAATAACAAAAACAGACTCTGTAATTTACAAATGGTATGTAAAAAGAGACAGACACAGACAAAAACAGAGAGAGACAGACACAGACAAAAACAGACAGAGAGAGACAGACACAGACAAAAACAGACAGAGACAAAAACAGACAGAGAGACGAAAACAGACACAGACAGACAGTCAGACACAGACAGACAGACACAGACTTGCAATGTTTTCATCTCTTGCCATTGTAACCCGGGCGAAGCCGGGTATCCCTGCTAGTTATTATTATTATTTAGTAAATATAGTAAGTAGTATATGAAACAAGATATTATATAATTATACAACACACACACACACACTCTACTCACACAAATGACTGCAAACGGCACAACCTCCCTCGCCTGCGGTCGGTGGAAAATAGACACCGCGCGCGAGCATACACGGGCCCACTGCCAGTCCAACATACGCGTTTGATACAGGAGTCATTCCTGTCAGAGACACCATTACATGGGGCCCAGGAGGAGGGAGGTGGGGGGAAGATGAACATACATAACAAAAGTAATTTGTGGTTAAAGAAGAATAATTCAATTAAGCAACTGAAATACACTGAAACACTGAAAGCATGATAATGTTCCTGTGTCCCTGCGACCCATCAAAATTGATCTCGCGACCCATAGTTTGAGAACCACTGGTGTAGCTGATGCGGGAGTAATGGGCCTGGCAAGGGAGGGAAGGAAGGATTTGGCGGGAGACTCTGGGCTAAAGTAAACAAAGGCTGTGATTGGCCGAGGTGGGGGCGCGGCTATGAGTCACGAGAATACTCGCCGCTGATTGGGGAGCGCACGGCGAGGCTCAGCCGCACCTCCCTGCTCTTGGTACCTTCTTGCTCGCAGATCGGAGAAGTTTGTCGCGCGTTTTTTTACGCATTATCACTCCACTTTGAGGCTTCGTATAGGTACCCATATGGTCGTATTTCACTTGGCCGACAATTTTATACGACTTTTACACCCTTCAACAACATGATCCCGCCTTTAACTCCCTGCTGTTGGTACCTTCTGGCTCGCAGATCGGAGAAGTTTGTCGCGCGTTTTTTTACGCATTATCACTCCACTTTGAGGCTTCGTATAGGTACCCATATGGTCGTATTTCACTTGGCCGACAATTTTATACGACTTTTACACCCTTCGACAACATGATCCCGCCTTTAACTCAATTTTCGTATTTTTGAGGGTTGGTACCCTCTGGCTCGGGGCGCCTCAATTGTAAAGTATCTTTATATCTATAACCATTAACCAGTGCTGCTTTAATGATATTTTTGACATAATTGGTTTACATCTCAAGTTAGTGTGTGTCTCATAATATTTTTAGCTACATATATTTACAGTCTAGAATGTCTGTTTCATTAGATTGAGTAGTGTAACAATGTCAGTGAGGCATATATGAGCACTGGTTAACCCCTTCAGTACTGGGACACATTTTTACCTTGAGTTGTGGGTATGATTAGACAATTTTGTTAACATTAGGAATGGTCTATGAAGGCCAGAAGATTAATAGTGACAGTCTTCTTTATTTTAATCCCCACATAAGTTTCTGAAGCTGTATAAAGTCAGCAAATAGTGAGCAGAATAAATATGGAAATGTTTTGTGGTATTGAAGGGGTTAAGTGTACCTGTGTGTGATGACTGATTCCTGAAATTGACACTGAAATTGGGGACTGTCCCCGGAAACCGGGGACGTCTGGTCACCCTACTCCACACGAGCTTCCAAACAACTGCGGGCCGCGGGGTGGTTTTGGTGTTTTGAGAGGACTCGGTGTTCCCGAGTTCAGTTAGTCTTTTCGGTTTGATATGCCTTCGGCCGCAAAAAATGTTGCTCTATCAAGATTATTACAGAATGTATTCCTTTATAATATTTAGAGGAGAAACAGTGCTCTCTGTTGAACTATATGAAGAAATTTTTCCAACCAAATATGTAGTTGAGACTAGTAAAATATGCGACAGCATTGAAACCGCGACTGTGAGTATTAAGCTTATAATAACAGTTTTGTAGAGTGTGTATTACCAGATCATATGGATAATGTTAGGATAAACACTTGGAATTAATGTTTTGCAGTACAAAGACTCAATACCTCAAAATTTATTATATGAATTTTAGAATGTGTCTCTCTTGCGAGCTGGCTGGCTGTATACCGAGTCGCGTATTAAAACAGCCAGCGATCAATGGCAACCCAAGAATATCCAACATCGGGAATTCATCCTTGGCTTTTTGGTTCAGTATATGTGTGTTGTGTTGTGTTGTGGTGTGTGAACTCCCTGCCTCATTCTGTATTTCAATTCCTACGACGACTTCATTGCAGAGGGAGACCTCCACACATTTAGTGATTTCTTTTTTATTTAATTAAGTAATTCATTTATTTATTTAATTAATTTATTTATTTTATTATTATTTATTTATTTATATATTTATTTTGTATTTATTTATTTATTTTTTATTTATTTATTTTTATTTATTTATTTATTTTTTATTTATTTATTTATTTTTTATTTTTTTTATTTTTTTTGCTGCCTCTTTTTTTTTTTTTTTTTTTCCTTGGCCAGTTTTTCCCTGGTACATAAAAAAGAGTGAAGATAACTGGGTGTTCTTTCCTGCCTTCCCTCAAAGTATTCCCTAGACAGTTCTGTAGCTTGCCTTGCAGTCCTTTCAATTTCCAGGAGTCTTGAACAGCACACCAGCAAAGATTTTCATATATTTGTTCTATTACATTCAAGTTAGTGGAATAGTGCAACCTTTTCTGTCCTGAGTGATGGTGTTATGTCTGATACTTTCAGCAAGTCTTCTTGTCACATGCAGGGAAAATAAAAGGAATTAGGATTGATGGATAAGTAGGTGGATAGATAGATAGATAGATCATATGACAGATAAGAAGAAAGATATGCATGAGAAAATGTTAATATTCCTGTACTTATTATCAGTTCTTTGTGGTGTATTGTAAAGAACAAACAATCATGAACAGAGGCGGTAGAAATAGAGAAGAAAAGGAATGTAATAGTCTGCCTCTTAGATGCTACCTCGTTTTTATCTTTAGCCGCGGAAGATGCAAACACTCGCTGTGAAAACTACCTAACATTTACTGTTTTGACAAACAACCATTGCTGGACACGATAATGATAAAGAAAGAGCTCGCAATAACCAATACATTGATATCTGAATTTTGTATAAGTATAGTATCTCATTTATGATATATAGTTATAGATATTTTATGCTTGGTAGACACGTACTGCCGTCACAGACAGCTGCAGTGGTGGTGGTGGTGGTGTAGCAGGGCATACGGTAATGATGCAAGGACGTTATATTGATGGAGACGCCGCGCGCCTATCCCGCTGTTCCCCCCAAAAAATAAGGAGCCAGGGGGCAGAGCTTATGGGGGGTGGGTGGGCGGAGCTTACAATCACAGCTTACACCCAAAACATTGACCTCTCCTGTGTTAAGCAGTGTGATGGTTTAACTAATGTAAACCACATTATAGATTGTTAAATATGTCAGGTAGACCTGTTATTAATGGTGTAAGTCTGAAATAGCTGCAATATTGAAGGAAATACAGCAGGACGTTTCTGGGAGAAATTGTGGCAAGAAGATTACTTTTTCTCGTTTAATGCATGACAAGGAACAAATAGTGAAGAAAAAATTCAGTGATGCTTTGCCAACGCACAGTGACGTGAAATTGCACATCATGCTAAATAAAAGCTAGAGAGAGAGAGAGAATATATCTTAGAGAGAGAGAGAATATTAATTAATGTATATATCTTAGTGAGTACGTTTTTTTTTTTATGTAGGAAAGAGGGCCAAGGGCAAAAAAAAAAAAAAAAAGATTAAAAAAAGGCCCACGAGTTCTTGCTCTCAAAAAAGTGTAAAAGCATCAGCCAAAGTTGGGGAGCAAATGCCCCGATACCTCCCCCTTAAAAGAAGACAAGTCGTAGGAAGTTGGAAATACGGATGCAGGGTGGGAGTTCCAAAATTTGCCAGTGAAAGGGATGAATGATTGAGAGTACTGGTTAACTCCTGGCAGCATTAGAGAGTTGGACAGAATAGGAATGAGAGGAAGAAAAAAGCCTTGTGCAGCGAGGCTGCAGGAGGGGGGAAGGCATGCAGTTAGCAAGATCAGTAAGCAGTTACCATGAAAATTGTGAAAAGATAGAAAGAGGCTGAAGACAGTTAGTCAAAGGAGGGGAGTGGATTAGACAAAAATCTTTAGATTCCACCCTATCTAGTATAACTGTGTGACTGGAACCCCCCAAACATGCAAAGAATACTCCATACAACGGCGGATAAGGCCCCTTTACAGAGTAAGCAGTTGGAGGGGCGAGAAAAACTGGTAGAGACGCCTCAGAACACCTAACTTCATAGAAGCTGTTTTAGCAAGAGATGAGGTGTGAAGTTTCCAGTTAAGATTATGAGCAAAGGACAGACTGAGGATATTCAGTGTGGAAGAGGGAGACAGTTGAGTGTCATTGAAGAAGAGGGGATAGTTGTCTAGAAGTTTGTGTTGTGTTGATAGATGGAGGAATTGAGTTTTTGAGGCATTGAAAACTACTGGATTTTTTCTGTCCCAATCGGAGATCTTAGAATCGAAGAATCTTAGACAACAGTCAGACGTTCTGTGGCGTCCCTGCATGATCTGTTGACTTCCTGAAGGATTGGTCATCTCTGAAAGAACATAGAAAGATGTATGTTGGTATTATCAGCATAGGAGTGGATAGGGCAAGGTCATTAATGAATAAACGAAAGAGAGTGGGTGACAGGACAGAACCCTGAGGAACACCACTATTAATAGATTTAGGAGAAGAACAGTGGCCGTCTAGCACAGCAGCAATAGAACGGTCGTAAAGGAAACTTGAGACAAAGTTGCAGAGAGAAGGATAGAATATCGGTGTCCTGCCACTTTGAGGCATCAGTCTTCGATGTTATGATGTTGGTTTCGATCACAACGCCTCCCTGAGTCTGTTCCTTGCCAGTCCATCTCTCTTGATTCCTGTTCACTTTCGTAAAATAGTTGTCCCAGTCTTCCCAAACCATTAGGGTTTCGAGTGGCGTCTCTGTTGGAATCCCTGTCTATTCCTAAGTTCACCATATATCTTTAGTTTACTTAGGGCTGGGTACTGGCAGTTTCCCGTAGTGTCCGTGTGTGCCCCTATCGTTCATAGTAAGAAGAATTTATCGCCTAAAATACCTCGTGTTTTATTTTTGCAGTACTTTTTGCTAGTCATTTTGGTTCCCTCCCGGTTTTCACAGACGGCTCTAAGTGTTACTGGTGTTGGTTTTAAAGTTATATTCCTCTCCTTTTGCCGTGGTGCTAGTCTTCCGGTCGCTGCTTCAGTGTTTACCGCGGAGCTTTTTGCAATATTTTTAGCTTTGCAGATAATCTTTACACTTTCAGTTGCCTCCTTTATTATTTCAAGTAATTCTGGAAACATGCTTCCCTCTTTGCAGTCATGTACAACCGCTGTTAATCCTCTTGTTTTCTCCGCTTTCAAGCGGCTATACAGGTAACTCGATTTCCATGTGTTTGATTTATGCTTTTTTGTTATGCGACCGAAAAATATTATAATTAATTCAATTTGCGCGATTGGTTTGTTCATACGCGATTTGGCTCAACCGCATTTTCAAACTGAGCGCACCAGATTCAATTTCAAACTGTGTGCCAGAGAGTTCCGCAGCTAGCCGATACGTGTTTTTTTTTTTTTTTTTTTTTTTACGGTAAGGCCTATAGCGCCTGTAGGCACACTTGAAGAGTGTATGGGAAGCGCTGTTCAGCTTCCGCCCATTAGTAGCGCAGGCAATTTTATTTATAGTGGTACCCATATTAGGGCCCATATCACCGCCCAAGCTCATCTTGAGTGTAACCACCTAGAACCTGGGTATCATGGTGATATGTAGGTAACTTTAAACCACTCGACAAATGGCAAAGTGTTTTAAGGCTGTACGTGGTGGGATTCGAACCTACGTGTGGACGTCTGCCCGATCCCAAGCTCACCACTTTATCCACTATGCCACTGCCTCCCTATGTTGGTACAGACAACCTCCATAGCAAACTCCTGCTCACATACCAACCTTCGTAAGATAGCATCCACAAAGATTCATTGCTGTTGCTGGGTGGAGGTTGGTAGCTCGCCTAAAAGTGCTCATTGGCTGCCAGGAGCTGGATCCAAGAAACTTTAATAAGTCAGAGCAACCTCCTGCCATGAAATGGCATCCATGAATGCCTGGAGGGACGGTAATGAGGTTGCTCTCAGGTTGCTGGTTAAACCACCTCTCCAGGTTGCTCTCAGGACAGTAACACCACCTCTCCAGGTGGTGTTACTGTCTTATATATGCATTTATGTTCACAAAACATTTCTATTAGCTTTTTACAAACCTTGCCCCCAAGAAAGGATTGTTTTATAATACATAAAGTGAAATCTTACATGAAATACCAAAAAATAAAGGAGAGATGAGATCAGCCACAGACGAGGCGGAGACTCACGGCGACTTGGCCGCTTCTTCTTCTTCTTCTTGTGACCCTTTTAGCCTGGCATATTGTCTTTCACCACGAAAGACGATAGGTGACCAACAGTTTGGGTTTATGCCTGGAAGAGGAACAACTGATGCTATCTTTGCTGTTAGGCAGATGATGGAGAAATACTATGGGGAAAAACAGAAAGTTACATCTGGTATTTATAGACTTGGAAAAAGCGTACGATAGGGTGCCGAGAGGAGAAGTATGGAGGTGTTTGAGAGAAAGGAATGTGTCGGAGAAGTATGTTGGATTAGTACAGGATATGTACGAGGGGGCAACGACGCAAGTAAGATCGAGCGTTGGCCTGACAGAAAAAATTTACGTTGCAGTCGCATTACATCAAGGGTCTTCTCTAAGTCCGTACATCTTTGACTTAATAATGAATGTTTTGGGCCAAAATATCATCACACCAGCCCCTTGGGATAATTTGTTTGTGGACGACATAGTCCTAATCGATACCACCAGAGAAGGAGTAGAAAGAAAATTAGAAGCTTGGGGAAAAGAAATGGAGGATAGAGGGCTAAAGATGAGCCGAAAGAAAACAGAGTATTAGGGGCCAGGCAAGATAATGAATGTTGATAAATTGTTAAATTGTGGGCTGGTATAATGAGATTGTCTCGAGTACAGGTTGGGTAGTTGTGCTGAGACTTTAATGTTGTATTTGTTCTATTGTGAATATTGTGTTGTAATTTGTACATATATATATAGCAATTTGTAATTTGTTAATGTCAAAAAGTTTAAGTATACTATTATTCTTAAATAAAAGGTTGTGTGTGTTCAAATAATCACTATTTGTTATAATACGTATGATTTTCTTCTGTAATCTGAATAAAGGTAAGAGATGCGTAGGATAGGTGGAGCACCAGATGGGATAACAATACATTAAATGTGGCAAGACATGGGCATTATAGAAGATTTTTGAGTACATAGTTAGGCATCACATTTTTTATACAATATATGAGATACATTTCTAGATAATTTAAGAATTAAGTTAGTTATGTGACTTCTAAATGTCATTTTATCATCATAAGTTATGCCTAAGTGTGTGTCTGTTTGTTATTTTATATTATCATCATGGTAATTAAGAGGTGGAAGATTATCATAGACTTTGTTAGTAAATATCATGTAGAATGTTTTATCTAAATTTATTGTTAGTCTGTTGCTGAGACACCATGAGTATAGTGTTTCTAGGTCAACGTTTGCTATGCGTATGATATTGTTAATATCATCTCCAGTAATGTATAGGGTCATATCGTCTGCAAAAAGTAAAGTTTTTAGGTTTGTAAAAATGTTAGGAAGATCATTTATGTAGATAAGGAAAAGGATAGGACCTAGTACACTGCCCTGTGGAACACCATATGAAATTATACTATGTATATATATATATATATATATATATATATATATATATATATATATATATATATATATATATATATATATATATATATATACATAAATAATTTAATAGATTGAGTTCTATGTGATAGATAATCAGAAAACCAATCAAATATTATTCCACGAATACCATAGTGGTGTAGTTTCATTAGTAGAATATCATGTTTGACTGTCAGAAGCTTTGGAAAAGTCTATGTATATACTTAGTAAATTACTTTTTGAGTCTAGGGCAGAAAATATTTCTTCATTTAAAGTTTTTAGTGCATCAAATGTACTTAGTCCACTTCTGACGCCGAATTGTTTAGGATTAAGAATACTTTTAGTCTCAAGGTAGTTCATTAAAAAACCCTTCATTAATTTTTCAAAAATCTTAGAGAATGTACTTAATAATGAAATAGGACGATAATTACTTGTGACTTCTTAATATCCTTTTTTATGTATTGGTATTACAATAGCATGTTTTAGTTGTTGTAGAAATTTACCCTAATTTACACTAAAAGGTGCGTGCAACATTGCAATCACAATATACATCAGTGGTTCTTAACCTTTTTACTACCACGCCCCCTCTAGGAACTTCTCTTTCCCTCCACGCCCCCCCTTGCATCTATAGACAAATTTCACTCCCAGATTTAAAAAGAAAATTGAAAAAATGGCTTTTTAGTCCATTTACTAAGCATGAATTACATTAGTGAGATATTTGACACTGCTCTAAGCTACCAGATCTTGAATACATGGTTAGTGAGATATTTGACACTGCTCTAAGCTACCAGATCTTGAATACATGGTTAGTGAGATATTTGACACTGCTCTAAGCTACCAGATCTTGAATACGTGGTCGAATGCTTGAGAGTGCACAACGTAAAATGAGCTCTTGTCATGAAAATAACCCATAAATGGAAAAACTTCTACTTTTCACCTGAGGCTCGTGCCTCCCTTGGAAATCACCCATGCCCCCCTAGGGGGGCGTGCCCCCTAGGTTAAGAACCACTGATATACATCTTTCGACGTTCTTTCAGAGACGACCAACGGGAAGTCAACAGATCATGCAGGGACGCCACAGAACGCCTGAATTCTGATCTTTCTAAGGTTTCTCATTGGGGCAGAGAAAACTTAGGAATGTTCAATGCCTCAAAAACTCAATTCCTTCATATATCAATTCGACACAACCTTCTCGACCCTCTTCTTCAATAACACTCAACTGTCTCCCTGTTCCACACAGAATATCCTCAGTCTGTCCTTTATTCATAATCTTAACTGGAAACGTCACATCTCATCTCTTGCTAAAACAGCTTCTATGAAGTTAGGCGTTCTGAGGCGTCTCTGCCAGTTTTTCTTGCCCCTCCAACTACTAATTCTATTCAAGGGCATTATCTGTCCTTGCATGGAGCACTCTTCACATGTTTTGGGAGGTTCCACTCATACAGCTTTATTAGATAGGGTGGAATCAAAAGCTTTTCGTCTCCTCTCACTGATTGTCTTCAGCCTCTTTCTCACCGTCGAAATGTTGCATCTCTTTCTATCTTTTATCGCTATTTTCATGCTAACTGCTCTACTGATCTTGCTAACTGCAAGCCTCCCTCTTCCTGTGGCTTCGTTGCATAAGGCTTTCTTCTTCCTCGCATCCCTATTCTGTCCAACCCTCTGATACAAGAGTTAACCAGTACTCTCAATCATTCATACCTCTCACTGGTAAAGTCTGGAACTCCCTACCTGCTTCTGTATTTCCATCTTCCTACGACTTGACTTCTTTTAAGAGGAGGTTTCAAGACATTTGTCCCTATCTTTTGGCTAATTCCTTTCAAATCTTTTATAGAACCTGAAGTTCTGGTGGGTCTTTTTTTTCTAATATTTTGTTGCCCTTGTTGCTTCTTGCGTTAAAAGAAAAATCTATGTACGTTTTTTTTCTATGTAGGAAAAAAACAAAACACCGGCCAAGGGCAAAAAATAAGTATGAAAATAGAATAAGGCCCACTGAGGTGCAGGTCCCTAAAGAAGCTAAATAAAAATACTCTTGGAAGGGAACTCCTAGGATGGTATAGTTGTTTTTTTTTTTTTTCAACTTTATATTTTGCATGAAGAATGCATGTGTAGATAGATACATGTAGTTTTGTGTGAAGGAAGAGAGATGTGTTGAGAAGACAGGCCGTGACTGCCCCCTTATGTTGTGTGACACAAAGAGAAACGTAGGTTACTCTCATGATATCAAAACCTCGTTGTGGAATTATTCTTACCTCTTTTCCCTACCACTTACTTGAGTCCTTTGAAGCTGTTTGGACAAGTTTAGTGTTTATATTTTCTCTGTGGTTGTGATACACGAGTAGTGACTTTGAGGTTGTAGCAATAGAAGTTTCACGAATTACTTGAATTCGTTCGTTTTTATCCTTCACATGGTTCAGTTTTAAGAAGTGCTGCGTTTGAAATTACTTAAGAAATTAAATATTTCTAAGGAAACCTGTACGGTCTTAAGTGTTTAATGTATAGTAACAATACTTATCTTGATTTAAATAAAAAAAAACTAATAAAATGCAGGACGTTTCTTGTAACTCATTGAAGATTGGAGCATCTGACTGAATTTTACAAACTCTATTCTTGTAATTTGATTATCTCCAGCAATGAGAGTGAATGAAAGCAAGGAATTGTGGACATTACCAGCTACGGTCTTGAACCCACACTATTTCATAACAGCAGGAGCGGTGTCTCCCATTCACCACTCTTCCACCAGAGAAAGGATTGATAGCACTGTACATTACCTTGAAGCCAAAACAGTCCAATAGTTGAAAGTATTTCCAGAATAACCTATGGCTTCTCCCAATTTCTGAAAGAAGGTTTTGTGTTATACTTGTGCAATGAACTATGGAAAGTGGAAAAGCAAATTAATATGAAAAGTTGGCGAAGCATCAAAACGTTTTAATCTGGTCACTTAAATAGTTTCCTAAATAAAGTGAACGGCTTTTTGACTAATTCCGTGAAAAGAATTTAACTTGCTATATATAATGTAGCATTTACGAAAACATTACCTGTGATTTTTCCCCCAATGTGCACCTCCATTGCTATGAATTTAACATTTTTAAGGAGATTAGGTGTTTCCTCAAGAACATCTCGAAAGAAGCGAAGTTCACTTCCCTCTACGTCAATCTTGAGGATATCAATGATGCTGTTGAGATGACCAAGCCCATTGAGAATGTTGCAGTAACGGTTCGTCTGCAGATAATACAGTGTTTCATCAATATCTTAAAGTATTCCAATACTCGAGTGTTGGCTGTCAAACACATATATTTCACATTTATCCACAAAAGTTTCTTGATAATGCTACTGAACTGCAAGATGTTACAATCGAGAGGTCACTCCTGTTGAGTAGAGGAAGCAGACAACTAGAGGAAGCACACAATGGGGAGTAGTCACTTGCAAACTTTCAATGATTCGAGTACAGCCATACATCCTATACATGTGTGGTCATACTTCGTACATAAAAATAAGTATGCAGCACATTTGCCTCACCAAAACTGAGCACCCTTCTGGACATGTGCATGTGTATTTACCATACACATGCACAGATTTTGTTATTTTATGGCCGCAGCAACAGTCATATATTGTTAGGAATTAACTGTGTTCCTTCTGGGAAAGGCCGTCACACTCAAGACAAGCAAAAGGGAAAAGCACAAAAAAACAATGCCTCTCTCTCTCTCTCTCTCTCTCTCTCTCTCTCTCTCTCTCTCTCTCTCTCTCTCTCTCTCTCTCTCTCTCTCTCTCTCTCTCTCTCTCTCTCTCACAATGTGGGACAGGTCCACCTGCCTCATAAGGAAGGCTGGGGTGTGGGGTCCTGCTGTTTGTGTGTATGAATGAGTGTGTGAGTGCTGGGAGTGTCAGACTGCACTGATTTAAAATAAAATAAATAAATAAATAAATAAAAAAGAAAGCAAAACAAAAATAGCACTGTGGTCAAGCCCATAGCCTGTCTTTTCCCCCACTTCACTTCACCACTTTTCTTCCCGACCCCTTTCTCTTGCCTACCTTTCTTTTCTTCACCCTTCTTCATTAAAAAAAAAAAAAATAAACAAAATCCCACATTCTACCTGAAGATGTTCCTGAAGAGGAACGAAACGTCGCTATACAAACTCTACTTTTGGACAGCTCATCGGGGCTCTTACTGTTCAAGAGAAACAATTAATTACACAAATAGAAAAGACACAGCAGAAACTTAATAATGCTGAAGTTGCTCATGCCTTTAATATTGTCTGTGAGACAGAATATATATATATATATATATATATATATATATATATATATATATATATATATATATATATATATATATATATATATATATATATATATATATATAAATTTAACCTAGAAGTGTATCTGCATTTTGTGGCAAATTGTATATTACCTTTACTTTGAAATTTGGTCCAGTCTTGTTGAAGTCACTGATGCCCAGGTTGAAGAAACGTATGTTTTCTGTTCGGTTGTGTGTGTCTTCTTTAATTGTCGGATCAAAAGCAAACACCTGAAGGGAAAAAAATTAATGGTTCTATAGGATTTCTTCCAAATTCGTTATTATTGTTATTACTATTATTATTATTATTATTATTATTATTATTATTATTATTATTATTATCATTATTATTATTATTGTTGTTGTTGTTGTTGTTGTTGTTGTCAGGAAGGGGCAGCAGGGGTCAGCCCAGTGAGAGACGTAGCCACCCGGAATAGTGGCGCGAAACAGGGACCAGGTGTTTTTGGGGGGGGGGGGGGGGGGGGGGGGGGGGGGGGGGGGGGGGGGGGGGGGGGGGGGGGGGGGGGGGGGGGGGGGGGGGGGGGGGGGGGGGGGGGGGGGGGGGGGGGGGGGGGGGGGGGGGGGGGGGGGGGGGGGGGGGGGGGGGGGGGGGGGGGGGGGGGGGGGGGGGGGGGGGGGGGGGGGGGGGGGGGGGGGGCCCCCCCCCCCCCCCCCCCCCCCCCCCCCCCCCCCCCCCCCCCCCCCCCCCCCCCCCCCCCCCCCCCCCCCCCCCCCCCCCCCCCCCCCCCCCCCCCCCCCCCCCCCCCCCCCCCCCCCCCCCCCCCCCCCCCCCCCCCCCCCCCCCCCCCCCCCCCCCGCCCCAATGGGGGCAGAACAACCAAGGGAAACCGGTTAAACGTAAATTGGGCTACCCAAACCTCCGGCCTTCTTTTGGGGAAACCCAATTGGCGGGCAGGGGAATTTTTAACTAGTCCTGCTCAAGCCTCATTTCCAGGAAGGCCCAAGTACCTGGTACTCTAAGGGAAGTGCAGGTACCAAAGGCCTTAAAGCCGGGAAATTGGGGAAATGATTGAACCAGGAAGGTTTTTCCCAATTTTGACTTGAAGGGAAACCTCAACCGAGGAAAAGGTTTTTCCGAAAGGAAAGGTTGGTGGTTCGAGGGATGCAAAGTTAACCAAGGAAAGGGTTTTTCCGCAACTTAAAGGTCCTTGGCTGACTTAACCTCCAAAGCCAAAATTTTTCCCAAATTTTCCTGGTACTTTAAGGGAAAAGTCAATTATCTATCAGTGAGGAAATAATTGGTTGGGTATCTGGCTAAACAGAAACCAAAAGGAGGAAGGAACTAACACTCCCAAACCTTTCCTTTAATTAATTATGGTTATCATTTTATATTGCCCAAAATCCCTTTTTAATTAGATTTGTGTGGTTAAGTAGTAAAGTGATTAGGTAGTAATTAGTCCGGTGGAAAAATTTTGGGTATGTTGGTTCTAAAAGTTGGTGTGGTTGTAGTTTAAAAGGAGTTAAAGTATAAGTGTATTTTTAGTGTGTTGTTGTTTTGTTGTTTTTGGAGTAGGGTGTAATATTGGGGGAAAGTGGTAATTGTTTAGTGCAGTTGTGTGGGCCAGATGTTTGCGTAGGGGTATTAGGCGTTGGAGTGGGCCAAGTAAGAAGAGAGGTTGCGTAAGTAGGTAGTTCCTTTAAAGGTTTTTTGAAAGTGGTAATGTTTACCAACCAGTTGTTTGCAGCCTTTTTTATGTGTTTGTATAAGTTTTACTAAATTTGGGTTTCCCCCTTCCTTAACAGGTTTAGAGTAGCCACCTTTGGGGTTAAGTAACAAATTATTAAATAAAAGTTTTTTTTTTTTTTTTTGGGCTTTTGGGAATTTATCTTCTTTTAACCTTTCTTAAAGCCCCCCGGGCAGGCCTTGCCCGAGGGGAAACCCAACCTAACTTCAGGACCGGGAAGGATTCGAAACCCGGCGCAGACCTCCTTCCCAAACCCCCAAATTTCATTTGAACAACCAAACCCGCTTGAAAGAAAGTATCCCAACCTCCGCCTTTTTCATACTCCAGGGATTTCCTCCAATCCTGCGCCCGTTCATTTCCGTAACCGCTGCCCTCGTTAATTCTCCCTTCCCTTGAAAGCTTGGTGGAAAAAATTATTTTCCCTGGTTGGTTGTTTAAACCAAAGGGCATAAAGGAAATCCCGGAAAAGTTTTCAATTAAGGAAAGGTTGGTTCTTTTGAAAGTTCCCTCGATATTAGTGAGGTTAAATCCGGCCACAACTTAAAGGTCTCTTGGGATTTCAGACAACCCCAAAGCCAAAATTTTACTTTTCAAGGAAATTTTAAAGGGGTAATTTCTTTCTTGGGTTTAATTTTCCGCTCTTCCAATGGGCTAACCCAAAATTCTTTTGGTTTATTCTTCTTGATAATCATTTTTTTTTGTTTTGATTTGAGGTTGGGTGAGTAATTGTAAAGGAAAATTTTTAAATTTTAAAAGTTTATATTGTTTTGTGAAGTTTTTTGGTTGTTTTAGTTTAGAAATTGTGGGTGAATTTATGCAGGTAGTGAGGTTGATATTTTGGTTTTCAAGCACATATTTGGTCATGATTTTCATAATTTTGCATGTGTAATGTGTTGAACGTGCGGTTGGGGTGTGTAGTGGTGTGGTTGTATGGTTGTCAACCAAAGTCTTCCAGGTTAAAGTTGCCAAAATTTTTAACCCTTAAATTATTAAACAAAACCCTGGTTTGTTTTTCCCTTTGGTTTCTTCTTAAACCTTATTTCTTAAAGGGGGATGAAAACGCAATAATGTAAGGGAAGATAAACAGCCATTTTTTCCCAGTTACAAAAAACTCACTTGACGCAAGCTTTACCGGGTTCCAGTGCCATTATAACTCCGGCTGGTCCATTGCGCCCGTTCATCCGTTCAACGTGTGTTAATTTTTTGAAAGCTTGGTGTTGTTTTCAAAAATTCTTTCCCTTTGGTTGTTAAAAGGGAATTTCCTTGTTTTGGGTTTTCAAAAATTTTATTTTGAGAAAACTCCCTCGCATGGTTGCGAATGAGGTAAATAGCCAAACGTCAGAAGGTTTCCCATTTGGAAACAAGGGGAAACCTTTTAATTTTTTACTTCCAAAAATTCCCCTATGTCGTTCTTGGGTTTAATTTTCCCGTTTCCTGCAAACCCAATTCTTTGTCGGTTTAAGTCTTCTTGGGAAACAAATTTTTTGGTTTTGATCTTAATTGGGGGCAATTGGTGGGACCCTTTTCTTCAAAATTTACACCCTGGGTTCCCAATCCTTTGGAGATTTCAAGTTTGGAACATTCGTTAAATTCTTGAGGAAGGCTGTATTTGTTTTCAATTAAAAATTTCAAGACATTTAACCTGAAGTTTGTTAAGTCCTGTTTTCTCGGTTCCATGGGCAACCAAGTGTAGGTGATTGCCAATTTCCCAAACCACCCAAATTACCCTTTTCTTAAAAGAAATTACCCGGGTTTCTCTTTTTCAAAGTTTTTGCTAATTGTTGAGTTAGCCTTTTCAGGTAAAAAACTCAGTTATTGCCAAATGCAAACTCTTTGCCAAGGCCATTAAATTTTATCCTGGCTTGGCTTTTTGGTTGATCATTAAGGGGAATTAATTTTGAAATTTCTGATTGTTTAATTTTAAAATTCCAATTAAGTTTTTAAGTGGAACTTGGTTTTGTTTTCAAAGGATTTATTTGAGAAAAAACTTCAAACTGGGGTTGTTTAGGAAGCTTTACAATTGCAGGAAGCCACCTTTTGGGAAAAGGGTGTGAATCCCTTTTTTTTCACTTCCAATTCCAAAACTTCCAAACCATGGCGCTTAAAATTAAAATTTTGTTTCCGTGCCAAACCCAACTATTGGTAATTTTTCAAGCTTCCAAGGGACAAGATTTGGAAAAGGTGAACAAATATTTTCTTCAAAAACAAATTTGGGAATAATCTTTGGTTTAAGGGAAGAGTTAAAGGGAATTATTTACCCCCAATATAAAATTGGCACCTTAACCGAATTTAAATCCTGTTTCCTCCATAGGTTATGTCAGTTTCTCGAACCACCCAAGACTTTATTTTCTAAGGGGAAATTGCCGGGCCTTTTTCCAAAGGCAAGGCGTTGAAAATACCTTTCAAACCTTTAAGTTCCAAACTCGGCTTACCAAGAGCTAAATTTTTGGACCCGGTTCAGTTGATTCATTAAACAAACAAAAAAACAGTTGTTTTTTAGAGGATCAAAGGAAATATAATGCTTCCTTACCTAATCATTCTTACAAAAATTGCTGGGATTTTTGGTTTTTCCACACTTCAATTTTGTTTTTGGGATTTGGAATTGGAACTTTGGGTTTACACAGGAAGGAAACTTCAAACCGGCTGAAGAGGGAAGAATTTTAGTCACTGCCAACCCAACTAACCGGTAATTTTTGCCCTTTCAACCAGGTTTTCTTTCCTTTTCCACAAACAAATTTAATATCTTTGTTTTTAAAGGAATTTTTACCCATTATTCACATTGGCCCGTTGCCCGCAATTCCAATTTCTGTTTCCTTTTTATTCATTTTGCAAGACTTTAGTGTTAAAAAGGCGGATTTATGGCCTTTTCCAAAACCAAGCCCTTGAAACCATATCCTTCCCACCTTTTCACATTACCCTTTCTGGGGTAAAAGGCTTGGTTTTGGCGGGGTTGTTATTAACAAAGAAAACCAGGTTGTTCCTTAGTAGTTTGGCAAACTTTTTCTTACCTTTAACCACGCTAATTTGGGTTTTTCCAACTTTTTTTTTTGCCCTTTTGGCTGGCCCCTTCCCTTTAAAAAAAAAAAAATCCAACGGCGGGGGAAGTTCGCCCACAACGCCGCTAACCACGCCTTCCTTTAAGTTTTTTCCTTGCGCCCTCATGGCCCAAATGCTCCCGGTTTTAGGGTTTTCCACTTATTAAGTTCCGTTTTGGGCAGGGCCAATTTCTGGAATTTTCCCATAATTGAGACTTTGCCAGTTAAAACCCCTTTACGTTTTACCAACCACCCTTGAATTCCTCTCCTCCCCTTTTCCTTCTTTTCTTTCCTTCTTTCTTTATTAAAATTATTTTATTATTATTTTATTTTTTATTTTAAATTAATCTTTTTTAACTTTTTTTTTGGTGGTTTTGGAAAAAAAAAAAAAAATAATAAGTAAACCCGGCCCTTAGTTTTTGGCCCATTTCCCTCTCCCAAACTTTCCAAAAACCCTTTCTGGGGGGTTTGGTTTGGTGGGTTGGTTGTTTTGGGTTGGGTGGGTTGGGTTAATTCTTTCTTCTTCTTCTTCTTCTTTTTTTAATTATTATTATATTATTATTATTATTATTATTATTATTATTATTATTATTATTATTATTATTATTATTATTAATATTATTATATTATTATTATTTATATTAAAAAGCCAAATTTGGGGAAAAAATGGTAATCTGGCCGGCCTTATTTTGGGCCCACCAAATTTAAAGGGAAAACCCCCCCCGGTGGGGTTTGGGGGGTTTTGTGGTGTTTTGGGTTGTGGGTTATTAATTTAAAATAAAATTATTTATATTAATTTTTATATAAAAATAATAAAATATATTTAAAACCCCACATTTGGGGGAAAAAGGAAACCTGGTAACCGGGTTGATTTGGCCCACAGGTTGAAAGGGACCCCCCCACCCCCAAACTGGCCATGGGGAAAAAACATGCCAAGGTTGTTTAGGCAAATCGTCTTTCATGGTTTCAAACATTATTTAAGGAACTTTTTATAAAGTTTTCCTTTCCACCAAGGAAATTAAGGGAAGAATTGTTTACGAATTTTTAGATGGCCCAATTTGTAAAAAGCCATATTCCCAACCCTGGAACTCTTCATTGCTGGCTAGGCAAGCGACGCCGCCGGTCCCGTATAGTACACGTCCAGTACAGGTTGATACATACTTTACATGTTCTTGACGAACTTTGAACGGACAACAGTACGCGGTACCCGACCCCTCTCTCTCTCTCTCTTTTCTCACACACACAACAAAATGGCTGCCTCAGAGAGTTTACAGTTTAAAGTGACGAAATTACCCTAAAAATGTGTTTTTTCATTTTCTACCCTGTTACCCTGATAGCGCTCAGATTACCCTAAAACAGGGTAATTACCCTGCACCTGGCAGCACTGGTCAACCACCTTTGTCCTTTATTCTGAGCAGTTGTTTATAATGATTGATGGTTGTATTATTGGTGGTGGTTTGAATGTTAGCAGGGTGTCGTTAGCGCGGGGTGTTTGTGTAGTGCCACGTAGGCGGGTGTGACCCGAGCTTCAGAGGTGTGTGAGGACAGGCTGGTTGGCAGAGCGTCCTGACCACCGAAGACAGCCACAACCAGTCCAGCTGACCACACGTTATCCCTCCCACCACCCAAGAGGGCGGCGGAGGATTTTGTTCCCCTGTTGTTCTTTAAGTTAAAAAGACAAAAAGCAAGTTTTGTGTATACTTTCTGCCTCAATAACCGTATCCTGTGATACCTTGAATGCTCGTTCCTGCGATTTAAGCATCAACTTGAAAGCCGACCAATTCATGACAGCATCCATAAAGCAGTGAGGTCACAATATCTAGAGACAACAGGAGACGCAGTCAGCTAGCCTCAAGGTCGTTGCTATGGCAGTCAGTGGTGCTTACTACTCATGCACGAAACTGAACTTCAAGGGGGGGGGGGGGGTGACCTTGCCGGTAACGCTTATATTGTTGCAGTTAAATAGGATAAGTCCAAACAATAATTACGAGTACATACCACATGCCACACAACGTGCACAGTACCTTCACTTACTGGTATGCCTAGACTAGACGTCTGCAGCGTTTTGAAGGAAGGAAGATCTTGCTAGAAAAACACCCAATAACATGCGTGTGTTTACTCTGTGTGTTCTTTGTTTATGTAAACTTTTTGCTATGGATTTGTCAATTAATTAACTTACTAACTGTGTGAGTGTGTGTGTGTGTGTGTGTGTGTGTGTGTGTGTTGGGGGGAATAAAACTTAATTGGATTTATTGCAGATAAGTATGTAGCAAGCTCTTGCGTTGTCCCTGTAATCCATCAAACTGTATATATATATATATATATATATATATATATATATATATATATATATATATATATATATATATATATATAAGAGAGAGAGAGAGAGAGAGAGAGAGAGAGAGAGAGAGAGAGAGAGAGAAAGGGTTTAATGTCATATTTAAAAAGCATTACATTCTATCCAGAAAACTTGAAAGATTAGTTACGGTATTGATATTGTGTTTCGATGAAATGACTTAGTCTACGTGTATGTGATAGTTCTATAGTATTCTGGATTTGATTTATTGTTCGTCATTACCAACTAACAAGGCATTCCCTGGTTAGGAAAAGTCACACTCACCGCACTTTTTCCTTGGCTACATTGCATTGCGTGCTTACTGTTGGTGAGAATGTATCTTGTTATGGTTAGTTGTGATTTAGTTTTCCCAAACACAGTGTTAGCGATTACTGAATAAGCAACAAAATTTACAAACCTCTTTTTTCTTAAGTACTGATCTAATTTCCTTTTACTATGGTGTGTGTGTGTGTGTGTGTGTGTGTGTGTGTGTGTGTGTGTGTGTGTGTGTGTGTGTGTGTGTTTAAGACAATATCAACCCACCTTGCAGCCCAATTTTCCTTCAGCCTCATCCTCAAAAGACCAATCGGCACCGATACCAAAGGAGAAAATGAGACATCTCCTTGGAGAGATGTTGAATTGCTTGTCCAAGCACACCCATTTGTCACCGTCTATTTTGGAAGTCTTATGATACAGGCGTCCTCCCAGCATCATCTGATGGAAGATTGTAACATTTGAAGTTATTAGAGTTTCCTTGGAGGTGGTGGTGGTGGTAGTAGTTGTGTTGATTATTAATGGCACTCCTAGTGTTGTTGCTGTGTTAATGATAGTCCTTTTCTGCAGTCATTTCAAGGGTGATGCACACTATGGGCACGGTCACGAGTCATGATTTACTCTCACAGTATTACATTCACATAATCAATGGGGACAGAATGCACAAATGTGAATGAGTCTTTGTGTTGTAACATGAGAACCAAGAAGAAATGAAACACGTAAGAAAGAAGAAAAAAAAAAAAAAAAGAAGTAAAAAAAAAAAGAAGGGAAAAAAGGAAAAAAAAATTTAAAAAAACCCCCCCTTTTTAAAGAAAAAACCAGGAAAAAAAAAACGGGGGTTTAAAAAAAAAAACCCCCAAAAAACCAAAAAAAAAAAAAAAAAGGGAAAAAAAAGGGGGCGGGCAAAAAGGGGGCGGGCCCCAAAAAAAAACCCCCTTTTTTAAAAGGGAAAAGGGAAAAATTTTTTTAAAGGAAAAAATTTTTTTCCCCCCTTTTTTTTTTTCCCCCCCTTTTTCCTTTTTAAAAACCTTTCCTCCCTTTTCCCCTTTAATTTTGGGTTCCCCTTCCCCTTCCCCCCTTTCCCTTTTTTTTTTATGGAAATTTTTTTTTTTTCCCCCCCCCAAAAATTTGGAAAGGGGCCCCCCCAAAATTTTTTTTTTCCTTTTGGGCCTTTTAACCCTTTCAACCCCCTTTTTTTAAATTCCTTTTCCTTTTTTTTAAATTTTTTTTAAAAATTTAAAAATTCTTAAACAATTTCCAATTTTTAAAATTTCGCCCCTTTTTCCCCTTTTTTGGCTTTTTTTTTGGTAAATTTTTTGGTTTTTTTTAAAAAAAAAAAAAAAAAAAAAAAAATTTTTAAAAATTTTTTTTTTTTTGGTTTTTTTTTTTTTCCTCAAATTCCCCTTTTTCCATTTTTAAACCATTTTTTTCCCCCTTTTTTTTTAATTCTTTTTTTTTTTAAAATTTTTTTCCCTTTTTCCCCCTTTACCCCCCAATTTTTCCCCCCCCAAACCCCAAGGAAGCCAAAAGGACAAAAAATTTTAAAAAAAACCCCCAAATTTAAAGCCCCCGGGTTTCCCAAGGTTTTGGGGAAGGGGAAAAATTCGGGGGGGAAGGGAAAAAGGTTTTCAAAAAAAAGGGCAAATTTTAAAAAATTTGGCTTTGGGCCAAGGGGGGGGAAAGGAGGAATAAAGGGGAAATGGGGAAAAATTTGGAAAAGGGGGGGGAAAAAAATTTTTTTTAAAATTTTTTTTTTTAAAAAGGGTTTTAAAAAAAATTAAAAAATTTTAAAAATAAAAAAAATTAAGGGTTTAAATTTAAAAAACCAAGGTTTAAAGTTTAAAAAAAAAAGGCCCCCAAAAAATTTTTCCCCCAAAACCAGGGAAAATCCCCAGGAAAACCCCTTAAACCCTAAATTAAAACCCCCGGGTTTTTCCGGGAAAAGGGGGGGCCAAAAAAAGGGAGAAAAGGAAAAGGGAAAAAAAAAGGGGAATTAAACCCAAAAAAGGATTGGGAAAAAAAAAAGGAAAGGGTTTGGGAAAAAGGGAAAGGTTTGGGTTTTTTAAGGGGAAAGGGGGGGGTTTAAGGAAAAAAGGGGGGGAAAAAAAAGGGCCCGGGAAAAAAAAACCCAAAGGTGGGAACCCAAAAAAAGGGGGTTGGCCCAAATTTAAAAGGGAAAAAAAATTTTAAAATTTAAAAAAGGGAAAAAACCAAGGGGGGGAAAAAAAACCGGTTTTTTGGGGGGAAAATTGGGAAACCAAAAGGTGGGAAAACCAAAAAAGGGGGAAAAGGGAAAAATTTTAAAAAGAGGAAAAAAGGGGGGAAAAAAAGGGGGGGGGAAAAAAGGGGCCTTTTTAAAAGGGGGGAAAAATTTTAAAAGAAAGGGGGGGGAAAAAAAAAAGGGAAGGTTGGAAAATTTAAAAATTTTGGGAAAGGGTTTAAAAGGGGTTTTTTAAAAATTTGGTTTGGGTTTTTTAAATTTCTTTTGGTTGATGGGGGTTTTTTGGGAATTTTTAAAGGGGTTTTTAAAAAGGGGGGAAACCGGTTTTTTAAAAAAGGGAAAAAAAACAACCCCCAAAAAGGTTTAAATTTGGGAAAAAAAAACCCGGGGGAAAAAAATTTTTTCCCCTTTTTAAAAATTAAAAAAAGGTTTTTAACCCCCAAAAAAAAAAACCCTTTTAAACCCAAGGTTTAAAAAAAATTTTTCCAAAAAAACCCCAATTTTTTTAAAAAAAACCTTTTTAAATTGGGAAAAAAAATTTTTTTTTAAAAAAAAAAAATTTTTTTTAATATATATATATATATATATATATATATATATATATATATATATATATATATATATATATATATATATATATATATATATATATAAAATTAAAAATTAAATTATTTTTAAAAAAATTTTTTTTTAAAAATTTTTAAATTAAAAAAAATTTTTGGGAAAAAAAGGGTTTTTTTTTGGAATTGGTTAATTTTTTGGGGTTTTTGGGGGGGGTGGAAAAACCTTTAAAAAAACAAAAAAAGGGATAAAAAAATTTTTAAAAAGAAAAAGGGGAAAAAGGGAAGGAAAAAGAAAAAGGGGAAAAGGGGGGAAAAAAAAATTGTTGGGGGGGCGGGGAAAAAGGGGGGGGGAGAGAAAGGGGGTTTAAAAAATTGGGTGGGAAAAAGGGCCCAAAAAAGGGGGGTTAAAAGGGGACCCAAGGAAGTGTTAAGGAAAAAACCCCCAATCCCTTTTGGGAAACCGGGCCCCAAAAACCCTTCCCCAAGCGTGGGCCCCCGGGAAAATTTTTGGGGAACCTTTATTACCGGGAAAATTTTTTAAGTTCCTTTTTAAAAAAATTTTAAAAAATTTTAAATTTTAAAAATTTTAAAAAAAATTTAAAAATATATATATATATATATATATATATATATATATATATATATATATATATATATATATATATATATATATTAATATATATAAAAAAATTTTTTTTTTAAAAATTTTTTTAAAAAATTAAAAAATTTTAAAATTTTTTAAAAAATTTAAAGGAAAAAAAAAAAAAGGGGGGTTTTCCTTTTCCCCAAAAAAAATTTGGGGAAAAGGTTAACCCTTTTAAAAGGGAAGGGGAAGAGGAAAAAAAAGCCGGGGGGGGTTTTAAGGGGAAAGGGAAATTAAAAGAATGGAATTAAAAACCCCCAAAAAAAAAAAAAAAAACCCTTTCCCCCCCCCCCCTTTTTTTTTTCCCTTTCCTTTCCCTTTTTTCCCCCCCCCCCCCCTCTCTCTCTCTCTCTCTCTCTCTCCTTTTTGGGGGGGGTTTTTTTTTTTTTTTTTTTCCTTCCCTTTTTGGGGGGTTTTTTTTTTCCCCCGGAAATTTTAAAAAGAAAACCCGGGTTTAAAAATTTTTTTTAAAAAAAATAACCGGATTGGGTTGAAAAAATTTTTAAAAAAAGTTTTAAATGTTGGGAAAAAGGTAAATTTTTTTTTTAAATTTGGTTAAAGGGAAAATTTTCCCAAAATTTTTCCCCCAAAAGGGCCCCCTTTTTTTTTTTTTTTTGGTTGGGGAAATTTTTTTGGGAAATTTTTCCAAAATTTTTTTTTAAAAAATTTGAAGGGAAAAAATTAATTAAAAAAAATTTTAATTTCCCAATTTTTAAAAAAAATTTAAAATTTTTGGGAAAATTAATTTCCAATTTTTAAATTTTTCCCAATTTGGGGGTTTTTTTAAAAATTAAAAAAAAAATTTTTTTAATCCCCCTTTTAAAAGGGGAAAAAAAATTTTTTGAAATTGGAAGGGGGGGGGGTTTTTTTTTTTCTCCCCTTAAACCCTTTTTTTTGGGGTTTTTAAATTTTGGGGGAAAATTTAATTTTTTTCCCCTTTTTTAAAATTTTTAAAATTTGGGGAAAAAATTTTTGGGTGGGAAATTAAACCCCCCTTGGAAACCCCGGGGAAAACCCCCTTTTCCCCCGGGGTTTTGGGGTTTTTAAGCCCCCCCCATTTTTTTTTTTTTTAATTAAAAATTTAAGGGTTTTTAATTTTTTTTAAGTTTTTTTTTAAAAAAAAAGGGTTTTTTTTAAAACCCCGGAAAAATTTTAATTAACCCAGTTTTAAAAAAACTTTTATGAAAGGGGGTTTTTTCCCCCCAAAACCCAAAATTTTTTAACCCCTTGGCGGGCCCAGGAAGGGGTTTTTTAAAAAAATTTTTTTTTTTAAAAAAAAACCTTTTTGGGGTTTTTTTTTTTTTTTAAAAAAAAAAAATTTAAACCTTTTTCCTTTAAATTAAAAAAAGGGGAAAAAAAAAAAAAAAAAAGGAAAATTAAATTTTCCCAAATTTTTTTTTAAAAAAATTTTAAAATTAAAAATTTTTCTTTTTTTTTTTAAAAGAAAAAAAAAATTTTCCTTTTTTTTTTGGAAAAAAATATCCAAAAAGGAAAAGGGGTTTTTTTAAATTTTTTTTTGAAATTGGAATTTAACGGGATTTGGGGTTTTAAAGGCCTTAATTTTTTTTAAAAAAAAAATTTGGGAAAAAGGGGTTTTTTTTTCCCAAAAAATTTAAAAATTTATTTTCCAAGGGCCTTTTTTTAAAAAACCCCGGGAAAAACCCCTTTCCGGTTTTTTTTAAAAACCCCCCCAAAAACCAAACCAAAACCTAAAATTTCCCAAAAGGTTTTTCCAAAAGCAAATTTAAAAATTTCCCCAAAAAATTTTTTTTTTTTTTAAAAAATTCCCAAAAATTTAAAACCAAATTTTTTTTCCCCTTTTTAACCGGCCCTTAAAAGGGGAAAGGGGGCCTTGGGGGGGGGGGGCCGGGCCCCCGGGGGGTTTCCCGGGGCCCCCCCGGGGAACTTGGCGCCTCCCTTTCCGGGTGGCCCAAAGCCAAAACCAATTTCCCTTGGGGCCCCGGGGGGGGGGAAAAAAGGGCCCTTTAAAAAAGGGGGGGTGGGGGCCCCAAAAAAACCCCAAAATTTGGGGGGGGGGGGCCCTTGGGGCCCCCGGGAAAACCCCCAAAAGGGGGTTGGGGGGGAAAATTTTTGGGGGGTTTTAAAAAAGGGGGGTTTGGGGAGGGGGGGGTTTTTTGGGATTTGGGGGAAAAGGGGTTTTTTTTGGGGGTTTGGGGGCCCCCGGGGAAAATTTCCCGGGACCCGGGGTTAAAAACCCGGGCCCACCCCGGGAAAGTTTTCCCCAAAACCGGGGAAAAAACCCCTTTTTTCCCCCCTGGCCCCCGGCCCGGGAAAACCCTTTTTAAAAAATTTTTTTAACCTTTTTTTTGGAACCCTTTTGGGGAACCTTTCCCTTGCGGGTTGGGGTTTTTTTAAAAACCCCCCTTTGGGGGTTTTTGGGGGTGGTTTTTTGGGGGGGAAAGGGGGGTTTAAGGGGGGGCCCCCGGGGGGGGGGTGGGGCCCCTTTTTAAAACCGGGGAAAAAAAAAAAAGGGCCGGGTTTCCTTGGGGGGGGAAAGGAAAAGGTTTTTTTGGGGGGGGGGGGGTTTTTTTTGGGGGGGGCCCCGGGTCCGGTTTTCCCCCCCAAGGGGGGTGAATTTAGGGGGGCCCCCGGGTTGGGGGGCCCCTTTAAAGGGCCCCGGGGGGGCCAAACCCCCAATTGGGGGGGGGCCCCTTTTAAAGGGCCCCGGGTTTGGGGGGCCCGGGTTAAAGGGGCCCCCGGGGGGGCAATTTACTTAAAGGGGTTTTGGCCTTGGGGTGGAAAGGGGCCCCCCCGGGGGGTTCCCTTAAATTGGTTTTAAATTTGGGGAAAGGGAAATCCCGGGGAAAATTTTTCCCGGGAAAAATTTTTTAAACTTGGAAAAAACTTCCCTTTTAAAGGGGGGGAAAAATTTTGGAAACCTTTTTAAAATTTTGGAATTTTTTTTGGGGTTTTTTAAAATTTTTAAAAATTTTTTAAAATTTTTGGGGAAAAAATTTTTTTTTTTTTATCTCTTTAATTTTTTTTTGGGGTTTTTATTTCCTTCCCTTTTTAAATTTGGGTTTTTTTAAAAAATTTTTATTTTTAAAAAGGGCCAATTTTTTTTCCCCTTTTTAAATTTCCCTTTTAAAAAAGGAAAAAAAAATCAAATTTTTTTAAAAACCCCTTTTAAGAGGAAAAATTTAAAAAAATTTAAATTCAAACCAAACCCTTTTTTCCCAAAATTTTATTTAAAGGAAAAATTAAAAAATTTTAAAAAAAAAGGCCCCCCAAAATTTAATTTTTTTAAAAAAAAATTTTTAAAAAAAAAAACCCAAATTAAATTTTATTGTTTGGGGGGTTTTTTTTTTCGGGCCCCAAAATTTTTTTAATTATTTTTTTCCAGGGTTTTTAAAAAATTTTTTTTTTTTTAAAATTTTTTTTTTTTTAAAACCCAAACCTTAAAAAAAACCTTTTTTTAAAATTTTTTTTTAAATTTTAATTAAATTAACCCCGGAATTTTCAAATTTTCCCCCCTTCCCCCCCCCTTTTTTTTTTAAAATGGTTTTGAATTTTTATTAATTTAAATTTTTTTTTTTAAAAAAAAAAAAATAAAGATGGTTTTTGATTAGTTTTTAAAGGGTTTTTTAAAAAAAAAAAAATTTTAAAAATTTTTTAATTAGGGGGTTTTAGGGGGGGTTTTTTTTAAAAAAAAAGTTTTTAAAAAAAATTAAAAAAAAAAAATTTAAATTTGGGTTTTGGGGGTTTTTTAAAAAATTTTAAAATAAAAAATTTTTTTTAAAAAATTTTAAAAAGGGGTTTATTTAAGGGGGTTTTAAAAATTTCCAAAAACCCTTTTTAAAACCCGGGAAAAAATTTTCCCCCCTTTTTTATTTAAAAATTTTTAAAAAAAATTTTTTTAAAAAAATTTTGGAAAACCCCCCCAAAAACCTTTCCCTTTTTGGGGGTTTTAAAAAAAAGGGGAAAGGGGAAAAAAAAAAGGAAGAGGGGGGAAAAAGGGGGGGGTTCCCCCTTTTTTTTGGGTAAAAAAAAAAAGGGAAAGGGAAAAGGGAAAGGGAAAGGGAAAGGGGAAAGGAAAGGGAAAGGTTTTTTTTTTTTTTTAAAAAAAAAAAAAAAAAAATTTTTTTTTTTTTTTTTTTTTTAAAAAGGGGTTGTTGAATAGTTAAATTGTAGTAGTATAAATAAGCAGCAGGGGGGGGGGGGAAAAAAAAAATTTTGTTGTTGTTGTTTTTTTTTTTTTAAAATACCATTAATAGTAGTAATAGTTTTTTGGGGGGGGGGTTGTTGTTGTTGTTGTTGTTGTTGTTGTTTTGTTTTTAATGGTATTTTAAATTAGTTAAAGTAAAATTTTTAAAAGGGGGGTTTTTTGGGAAAAGTAATTTTGGAATTTAAAAAGGGGAAAAAATTTTTTTCCAAATTGGGGTTTTTTTTGGGGTTTTCCTTGGTTTAAATTTAATTTCAAAAAATTTTTAAAAAAAAAAAAAAAAATTTTAAAAATTTTTTTTTAAAAAGGGAGGGGTTTTAAAGGTTAAATTGGGGAAAACAAAAAAATTTTTTGGGTTTTTGGGGGGGGAAAGGGGCTTGGGAGGGTTTTTTAAATTTTGGGGGAAAAATTTGGTTTTTAATGTTTTTTTTGAAAGGGGTTTTTTGTTTGTTAAATTGGTTGATTTTTGGGGGAAAAAGGTTAAATTTTTTTTGTTTTAAAAAATTTTTTTTTTTTGAGGTTCCCAAAAAGGGGTTTTTAAATTTTTCCCTTTAAAAATTTTTTAAAAATTTTAAAAAGGGGGGAAACCAAAAATTTTATCCCTTTAAAATTTTTTTAAAAAATTTTAAA
>NW_025541373.1:77500-137500 GCF_017591435.1 Portunus trituberculatus
TATTAACTTCAACCTAGCAACCTTAAGTGACCCAACATCCTAAACTAACAATGTCACTTAAGATACATTGATTTGAAGAATCATTTCGGTAAAATTCTAGTTTCTGTCCATACTCCCCCTTTCACCCCCCAACAAGCTTGGGGACAGGTGGGAATGCGGGCTTTTGGGTGGGGTACATGAAATGCGTCGGAAATGCGTATTCTTTGCGTAAAATGGAAAAGTTCCCATTAAAAGGTCTACGGTATTTTCATTACAGGTTTCCAAATTTTACTAATTTCGGTAATTCTTTACAATACATCCGTCCCCCTATTATCTGTCCACACCCCCCTAATCCCTCCAACAAGCTTGGGGGCCTGTGGGGAATCGGGTTTTTTTCGGGGGAAGCCAAAATAGGCGAAATATGGGGGTCGGAAAAAAATCCAAGGACAAAAACCGCCGTTTTCAAGGAAAAAATTTCAAGAATAATTTTCACTGAAATTATCCCTCCCCAGTCCCAGCAAGCATGGGGGCCTGTGGAGAATCGGGGGTTTTAGGGGGGGAGGTATATTTGAGTGATATATGGACTTTGAAAAATCTAGGAAAATTTTCCCAAATGTTTGAAAATATCTCTAAATATAGGGAAGTTTTACATAACCCTCCCCCCTACAACACTAACCTAACCCTAACATAAACCTAACCTCACGTAACCTAACCTAACCGTGGGGGCTGCCCCTCCCCGGACCCCCCCTACAACACTAACCTAACCCTAACAAACCTAACCTAATGTAACCTAACCAGCCCCCTCGGACACCCCCCTACAACCCTAACCTAACCTTAACATAAACCTAACCTAACGTATCCCTGCTTTTGGGCAGCTTCCCTCCACCCCCACCAGTTCTCTTATAGCTTCACACAATATGCCCTACCTCTACCAATACCCCTCCTCACAATACCTTGGCTTAACGAAAGGATGAAGGTCCTGGCTGGTCCTCTTCTTGATTGTACACTGACTTGCATCGCAGGAGCGGTGATTTCCAGTTATCAAATTCGCAACCTTTACAACTAATGTCACTGTTGGCCATTTCTGAACTGCGCACACAGATGTCTTTGTGCACCTGTCGGCTGTCTGCCCAGCTGTGTCCCGCCTATGAATACATATAGCAAATTCCCATTGGCACAGCTCGTGGTGTTAAGAGGTGGTGGTAAGTCATTGGACAAAAGAACTATAGACACAATAAGAATCCTATTCAGCAGTTACCCACAAACCCCAGCTATAAGCAAATACAAGTCAGTGTACTGCTCATTTCCGAGTGTGATGGAGCTCCGTGGCTTGTTGGTATCATCAACGTCATTAAACCTGTAATGAAAATTCCGTAGACTTTAAATGGGAATTTTTCCATTTTATGCAAAAAATACGCATTTTCGACGCATTTCATGTACCCCACCCAAAACCCCGCATTCCCACCTGTCCCCAAGCTTGTTGGGAGGTGGAGGGGGGAGTATGAGCAGAAACTAGAATTATACCATAATTTCCAATGACCTAACTTATCCTAAACTAACAATGTCACTTAAGATACACTGATTTGAAGAATGATTTCCAGTGTTGATATTCAAGTATGGAAGGTGTGTCTAGGGATAGAAATATTCACAATGATAAGGTGTAACATTCTATATTGGCACTTGTAATGTGCACGTGTAATACTGGGATTTCTTGCACAACCCTATTTAAGGTACTTAAGTAAAAGAGAGATTTAAGCAAGCACAATAAGCAGAAGTGTTAATTGATAAACTAATCATTATTTTTCCCCCTATTTTTGGACAGGAAAGCCTACATTGCTATGCTTTATGAAAGCTAGTAGTGAAGCATTGAATATTAGTGGCCACTTTACTAATGGATCTATTTGATGTAGGAGGTGGTCCACCTCCCAAGCCCCTTGATGACATAGACAAGAATTTGAGTGAGTAAATCATTCCATACACATATGGATAATCTTGGTTTTGAAAACTGTTAACCATTCCACCCTTGTATATCTATATCCTCACACATTCTAGGTGACATTAAGAGAACACACCCTTTTTTTTCTCACTCCTTTGCTTTTATCATTTGCCGCACACCACACCACTTCTTTCATACCTCACATTCACTCTCCCTCAAACATTCAGTAATGCCCATCTGCCTTCCTTTATAAACACCTTGCTTAGGTTTGGAGAAACACAGGCAACAAACTATCCATTTATTGTATTTAATGCTTCCAGGTATAAAGGACAACTGCCACCTTACACATAACTAACTTTAACCCTAAACTAACAGAGTATAACTTCCAGTAACTTAACCTAATCAAATTGATGGGTCTCATTGATATGAAGAATTTCCTATGTTGATATTCAATTATGGAAGGTTGGGAATGGCAGCTCACAAGAAATGCATCCACACATGAATGTGTCTTAATGACAAGTGCACTCAGTACCTGTCTGCAACACAATAACAGTACATTACCCTACTGCTGAAAATATCAATAAGAGCATACAAAATATCTTTAAAACTGAAGTGTAAGGACATTATCTATCTATCTATGTATAGACAAAGCCAACACCCTCCTCCAGGAGGAGGACAGCAAAAATGAGGCAACCACACACACCATATACACTTACACTGTGTATGAGGAGTATGGGGGCAGGAAGATACTTCCTGCTTGAAAGGATTGTTTACCTCTTATATAGAATAGTGAGATGGATCTGCAATAAATATGCTTGTGATGGTTTAACAAATATTTATTGTCATTGTTCATAACAGTACAGATGGAAATGCTACCGCAGCACTTCCAACGACTAACACAGCTGAACCTCATGCTGGTGGCGAGACATCCACCGTCTCAGTGGACGATGTAGCAACGGGTTGTAGAGGTTGAGCACCATCTGTGAAATAAAGTAAGTTAATAAATAAAAAAAGTAAAATAATATATATATATATATATATATATATATATATATATATATATATATATATATATATATATATATATATATAGGTGCACCTATCTAACATTTTGTAATGAAACTACTTTTTTGGGGGAGAAAGATCTTTCTTCTATTTTCTTAATCACCCCAAACATGTAAAACATTGATTTGCAATGAAAGTGGTTACTAGATTCATTCAAATCACATCAAAATTATCAAAATAAAAATTCTCACACATGACAATAACAATAAATGAATAAATAAATAAACCAAACTTGGCTATACCTAACTTAGCTAAACCTCACCTAACCCATCTTAACAAACTGACAGGAAATTAACTAAACCTTACCTAGCATTGATGACAAGTTTGGTAAGAAAATAAATTAAACCTAATGTAACCAAACTAAGCATAACTAAATCTACCTTAACAATGAACTAAATCTAATCAAACCAACAATATACTTCCCTAATCTAAACTAACTTAACTAAACCTAACCTGATTTACCTTAATGACAAATTTGGTAAAACTAATGTCTTAGGAGTTAACAATTTCCAGTGGTAAAGATATGTACCACTGTATTATAATGTAAGCAACTAGTTTGCTGAGAACTTTTTTTTTATACCATGAGATGTAATAGCACCCTAATCTAACCCACTAAACTCACTGAGACTAAAGAGTATATGTGCAATATGGAATGAATGAAACAAACTGTCTAATATGAAAAAATATTAATGTTGCAAAACTTACCTATTGTAGTTGGAGTGTGGGGCAGGCAGAGGTCAAAGATATAGTGTCAGAAGCCACTTTTTACTGGGGTAACTGCTGACACCCTCAAGGTAGCATTCAGCTGTCACTGTCTCCCTCTCACACCCATGCTAGAGTTCACTTTCCCTAAGAATCTTTGCATGTCAGCCCCATATATCTTGGCTGCACCCTCTAACTGATACCTCTTATCAGTTCTGAGTCACTTAGTTCAGCCAACACGTCTCTACGATCACGAAAACTTCTCAGGTGGGGTCGTCTCTGTCCCACTGCCTCCGCCATGTTGACTTTATGATTCGACATAGCGATGCTATTCCTGCTCCCACCCAAACATAAAGGGAATGCGAGTTTATGATGACCTAACGTGAGACATAAGACTTATGTTTCATGTAAGTCATGGTGTCTGCCATCTTGTGGACTTATGTTTCCCTTACGTCGAATCATAGTTTTATAAATACGGGCCCACTGGATCATAATGCAAGCTCGGCCAAGTGTGAGAAAAGATCCTCATTACTGGATCGAGTGAAGAAAACCCCGCCAGAAGCTTTGACGCAATTTGTTCCAGCCGAACCACCTACGAGGATCGAATGCGTGGTTCCCTTTACAGAGAGAGTATGTAGAGGTGGCGACAGTGGCCGTGGCAGTGGAGGGGCTAAATTCACTTGCGGAATTGAGACTTTCGACGCAGCTTAGTAAGCAAAACAAAGCTGATAAAAGGCAAGTGATATTGAAATCTTGGACTTCCTGCAGGCTCAGCGGAAATGCAGTGGCAGGAGCAGCAAGTGTGGAGGCTTCACAACCCTCCACAACAGATGTGAACAGCCAGCCACCAGAGATATCCGCTTCATATCAGAGGTATGCCAATAAGAGTGCAGTTGAACATGAAGATGTTGGCCAGTTCATGAGTCATGTAATCAGGCCAGAGGAAGAAAACAGGAAGTTACAGAAGCGAATATGACAGTTGGAGCAGCGGCGACGAGGACAGCAGGAGACTCAATCAGTAGATGGAAGGGAGAGATTGTTGGTGAGGCCTGAAGAAAAAGCTGCTACACTTGTCACCATGTTGAATGATTATCTTGTAAGAAATGAAGAGTTGATGGGTAATGAGATGGAAAGAACTGATTTGATTAAGGTAATAATGGAAATAGCGTTAAAATGAGGACAACTGTAAATAATCTCAAATGTATATCACGGAATGTTAATGCACTCTTTGCACGAATGACTGACTTCATTGCTATATGTTGCGTGACAATACTTGTGGTGGCATTACAGGAAACCATGGATCGAGACGACATTCTGGTGCCTCTTCGGAATAACCAGCATTTTACTCTTACGGCAGGTGAGGGAGTGCGAGGAAAGGCTGAATTAGCGTCACCTCCTGGGAAATGTGTGGGAACTGAACACATAATGGTGAGCCTCAGACTTGGCGAGGGTTATCTTGTATTTGATAATGTATATGTGAGTCAGAACCCTCTTAACCCCTTCAGTCCTGGGATGTATAAATATGTCATTGTGGCTACGCACGCCAGACCGGTGACATATATACGTCCAGAAGCCTTACCTCCAGTCCGGGGACGTATTATTACATATTGTGGGCCATAAGCATTTTAGATGAGTGTACCCAAGAAAACCAGCAGCCATTCGTTCTCTTAGATATGTATATTATCTAGGAAAATGAATATATGTAACTATTATATCGCAGACAAGAATAAGTTTTCGCATGAAGGTTTATTTTTTCTCTGTTTTGTCAGCTTTAGCAGCCACAGCCACCAGCTCACAGATGGAGAGAGAGAGAGAGAGAGAGAGAAATTATCAGTCTCACATGTCAGGTGATAATCCTATCTCCCCCACCTCTCTCTCTCTCTCTCTCTCTCTCTCTCTCTCTCTCTCTCTCTCTCTCTCTCTCTCTCTCTCTCTCTCTCTCTCTCTCTCTCTCATAGTGTTTCCATTCGTAGTTTTTTGCAGGTTTTCGTGTGTGTGTGTGTGTGTGTGTGTGTGTGTGTGTGTGTGTGTGTGTGTGTGTGTGTGTGTGTCTGACATATTGAAGCCTCTCTCTCTCTCTCTCTCTCTCTCTCTCTCTCTCTCTCTCTCTCTCTCTCTCTCTCTCTCTCTCTCTCTCTCTCTCTCTCTCTCTCTCTCTCTCTCTCTCTCTCTCTCTCTCTCTCTCTCTCTCTCTCTCTCAATTTATTTCGCGTTTGAAATTATGTATATTTTGCATGACAGGTATATGTTTGCTACACATACTGGCATGCAAATGCTAGATATATTAGGGGACTCTTTTCAACAATAAATAACACTGTTTACCGCAAATGAGATGCTTCACTCTGATATAAGATGCTTTAGGCTATCTGTACAGACAGAAATACTATATATGGCAATTCATGATTGCCATATATTGCGCAAATTTTTATAAGCTATATGGTCCATTCATCTTTTTTTCATGGAGGGCAAGAGGGTGAAGGTGCCCTTATATCAGGTGTCGGAGCTGGAGTACTTCATTTTAGTAAGTATATAATTCATTATATGAAAACAAATTATATATTGTACTGTATATATTATAGAGGCTTTATTTTATTGAATGAAATTTAAATTTTATCTTTCTCTTTCCACAAGTCTGAGGATCCTGGTGGGGATGAAGTAGGGGTGGTGAGGGTCTGCCACCACCCTCTATGCCTGGAGCCACCACTCCCCACCACCCAATGCAAGACGCCTCCTCTACCCACCTTCACCACCACCAGGCCACAGCCCTCCACCTCCGCCTTTCCCTCACAGCCCTCAACCTCCGGCTCACCGCACTCTCCTCCACCTCTGCCTTTCCCTCACAGCCCTCCACCTCCGGCTTCACCGCACTCCCCTCCACCTCTGCCTTTCCCTCACAGCCCTCCACCTCCGGCTTCACCACACTCCCCTTCACCTCCGCCTTTCCCTCACAGCCCTCCACCTCTGCCATCACAGCACCACCACCCAAGAGATTCAGGGAGAAATCTCCCGAATTGTAATAAAAAAAAAAAAAACGTAATAGAATATAAAAAGTAAATTTTTATTGTTTTTCTTTTTAGCATAGCAATGGGAAGTGTATTGTAACATACAAATATTTTTACACATCCTGATATATAGTATGTGATGAATATATTGAGTTTATGGCTAAAACATTGATCATTCAATACTAAAGCTTCAAATCTTGGCGCGCGTGGGCCGCCTGGATGGAGCGCGGTGCATGTTTTCTAGCTTCCGGGGCGAATGGGTTAAGTTTGAACGGTGTTTCAGAAACCTTCTTTGCTGGTCGGGATTTAAATGCCAGACGTGCTGTGTTTTGGGCTCTACAGGCAGAATGGTATTGTAGGCCGCACGCTTACTGGGAGATGACTCGCCCGACACCCACTCACTTGCAGGAAAGGCGGATAAATCATACACGTTTGTTTAATATTCAGGGCATGCATGCTTACTGGGGGATGACTCACTCACTCACTCACTCACTCACTCGCAGGAAAGGCGGATAAATTATTCACGATTGTTTAATATTCAGGGCATGTCGCACGCTTACTGGGGGATGACTCACTCGCTCACTCACTCACTCACTCACTCACTGCAGGAAAGGCCAATAAATTATGCACATTTTTAATTAATATTTAGGGCATGGCGGGTAAATGTACAGTGATGTCAGAGTTAAGTGGCCATATGGGTGTTACAGGATGGAGGGGTGAAAGAAATAGGAAACTCGAGACTTTTGCTCCCCGGCTCTGATTTTTCGACGGGTTGCAGTGATAATTTGTCAAGGATTTTTTATTCTTGTGTTTTCTGATCAATTTCCAGGTGTGTTTATTTGTCTTGTGGATGTATGATATTTTTTCGTACATTGTGATTGTTGTAGTAGTTCTTTATTATTATTATTATTGTTATTTTTTGTGTTTTAAAGTTATGGATGATGTTCTAGTGGTTGAAGTTAGCCATTTACTTTATCCGGTTGTCTATAAAGTGACAATAAACATAATTAATCACATTTGGATTTTATTAACAATTTATTTTTTATTTCGTTTTTTAATGGTTGACTTATAAAAAGATTATTTTTGTTATTTAAAACAGTTTATTTTTAGTTAGTTTTAAAATTTTTACGTTTTTTCAACTTTATCGTTTTCTTTGATTTATTGAATAGGTGATTTGTATAAAAAAAAAATGTCAATAATAATTAATAAAAATAGATAAAAAAAATAATAGATAATAAGATATAATACATAAATTGGCTGCGTTCATTAATAAAGGTAAATTAAAATAAACAAAAATAAATAGTAATAATAATAATAATAATGTTGTTGAAGATGTATTGCAGCAGCTTCCCAGATATGTACGTGTGCCTGAGTGAGTGTGAAGCAGCGTCATAAGAGAGTACATATGAATACATATGTGCAGACTTTAGTTAAAGGGTGAGCGAGGTGTTGGTTGCTCGTGTTTATGAAGCTGTCACACCTTAATGGAAGGGACGCTGAGCTAGGCCTCCATGACGGAGATGTGACCCCGGAGGTCATGGGAAGATAAGAGTGTGTGTGTGTGTGTGTGTGTGTATGGGTGAGGGCACTGGCCAGCCCTGGGATAATTGTCATATGGTACCGTGTAAATAAAGGCATGCATGTGTGAATTACTTGTAGCCAGCATTATCAGGGATATATTGGTAATTAGCGGTTAAGGTAGATAGCGTTACCTAATAAGCTGAAATAGACTCGTAAGGACATTGCCTGGCAGGTGCGACGGCACAGGTGGTTTGTGGGGCACTGTGTGGCACCGATGAGGACAGAGGACAGGTGTGTGTAGCGAGAGACCCCGAGGGAGTAAGTCGTACTCTGGTGACCAGTCAGAGAGTGAACGAGAGACAGAGAGACAGTGAAGTGCCTGACGAACTAACAGAGTGTTACGCGTACTTTGTTGCCCCGCCCTGCCCCGTCCTGTGTGCCGCCGCCACCTGTTCCTGGTGACTCGTGTACAGTTGCTGTAATATAGAGAAATATTTCCGACTGATGTCAGAAAGTTAATTCTACTTCTGTATTTCCGTAGTGACACAGTGAGGCAGCTTGTCAGTCTCAGCGAGTTGGGTAGCTCAGCGAATCCACCGGTACAGCGAGTCGACTCGCCCTGTCCTCTATATAAGGAGCGTCATCTTAGCGGGCCCCTGGCTCAGGCAAGGAAAGTCATCCGTAATGGAAAGAAAGACTCATTCAGACAATTTATATCATCTGTAAACTGCACCACTCTCTCCAAAGTATGGCAAACAATAAATATTTTAAATAACAGAAAACCATATATTCCTATCACTACCCTTAAAATAAATGATATTATAATTGATAACAGAACAGAAATAGCAAATGACATAGCCCACCAATTCCATCAGGCCAGCAGCACAACTTATTATGACCCTGCCTTCCTTCCAAGGAAGGAGGCTGCAGAACTCACTGTCCCAAACTTTGCCACAGGAAGCGTAAACTCAGACTACAACACAGAGTTTACGTTGGATGAACTCCTCTTTGCCCTGAAATCCTGTAAAGGCAAGGCTCCAGTCCTGGTCCAGACAATATTTCATATATCATGTTACAACATCTCGGCCACCACTCCCTTTCAAAATTATTAACGCTCTACAATAGAATATGGACCACCTACACTTTCCTCAGTCTTGGCACTTCGCCCACACCATCCCAATCCCCAAAAAGACTGGACGCCTTACGGACCCCAGTGCGTTTCGTCCTATTGCGCTCACGAGCTGTCTATGTAAGGTCATGGAACGTATGGTAAAGCGAAGGCTACTTTTTGTTTTAGAAGCGAAGGGTCTGTTAGGTGATCAGCAGTCGGGCTTTCGGAAGTACCGAAGCACGATGGATCACCTAACACACCTGGAGCATTGCATTTCAGAGGCTTTTGCCAAAAAGAATTCATGATAGGGGTGTTTTAGACATCCACAAAGCCTTCGACATGACATGGCGACACGGCATCCTCATGAAACTCTACGCTCATGGCTTCAGAGGTAACTTGCCCATTTTTGTTTATAATTTTCTTCAGGACAGAACATTCTCTGTCAAGCTTCCTGGTAACGTAATCTCGGACGTTTTCGTCCAGGAGAACGGGTGCCGCAGGGTAGTGTTCTTAGTCCCATTTTATTTTGTATAATGATTAATGATATTCTGTCAACAACTCCCGTCCCAGGAATCTTAAATACTCATTGTACGCCGACGATTGTGCGTTATGGCACTCCTCGCCTAACGCACAATTCTCGGCGGGCGGATTCAGGATGCTCTTGATTCCGTCCAGCATTGGGCCTCACTGGGGATTTAAGTTTTCAGTTGCTAAGTGTATCGGTGTTGTTTTCACTAGACGTAACGTACCTGATTTGCAAATAACTCTTCAAGGCCAACCGATACCGTTTCAAAATTCAGTCAAGTTCTTGGGTCTGCATTTTGATAGCAGACTCAATTGGAAGACTCATGTTAATGAATTGCTCATTCGTTGTCGTAAAAGATCAATGTCCTCAAATACCTTTCTGGTACTTCATGGGGAGCAGACAGAAAATCTTTATTAATGGTGTACAAGTCCTTAATTCGTTCTCATTTAGACTATGGCTCACTGGTGTATGGGTCTGCGTCGGAACCAACACTGAGGAGATTGGATGTACTGCAGAATGAATGTGTGCGAATGTGTCTTGGAGCCCTGCGCTGCACTCGTGTGGCGCGGATGGAGGTTGAGGCCAATACACCACCGCTACAACTACGTCGCGACGCCCTCCTTTTATCCCATGGGATAAAAGCGGCTCGGAAAGCTCCCTCGGTAACACAGCAAACAAGATTATATGGCAGCACCACCACCTCCACAATGCGGTCCGCCGTCCAGTCTCAGTCAGACTACACACGCTCTGCCAGCAAACGGGCGTGAGACTGGACGATGCGGACCAGCTCGTGCTGCCCACCCTTCCCCCATGGAAACTTCCCACCACCACCTTCAACATCAACTGGCTTCAGGGGAAGAAGGCTGTGGTTACCGAGGTGGAGCTCCAACACCACTTCCGAGCCCTCGTCGCTGGCCTCCCTCCATCCCTACATCTCTACACAGACGGCTCCAAGACAGGTGAATGTGTGGGTGCAAGTGTGTGGTCGTGTGAATGTGCCCTCAGGTTCCGGCTGCCTACCCATACATCGGTTTTTTCTGCTGAAATTTTTGCTATTGACAAAGCCATAGATTATGCTTTAAATTCACTTCATAATTCAATTGTCATTTTTTCGGACTCTATGTCAGCCCTTCAGGCAATAGAGTCCGGCCGCACGGATACAAATGAAATCCAGGGCAACATCATTAATAAGCTGAATTCATGTCATAAATCCTTCTCACTGGTTTGGGTGCCTGGACATTCCAGTATACGCGGGAATGAACAGGCTGACATGCTAGCTCGGTCTGCTGCAGAGCTCGAGGGAGCGTGGAACCTCCGTCGGGATCTGCAGTCATGTCTCTCAGTTGTTAAATCATCAGCAAAACTCCTGTGGCAGAGTCACTGGGACAACCTCCACCTCCACACCACCAAACCCATCCTGGGCGAGTGGGCCTCCTCCAATCGCCCCACAAGGCGGGAGGAGGTGGTCCTCGCACGCCTCAGGATGGGCTGCACCCTCCCACCCACATGCTCCCCTACATAGCCAACGCCTTCCCACCACAGTGTTCCAGCTGTAATGTCACTCTCTCTGTCGAGCACATCCTGCTTCACTGTGTGCGTTATCGTGAGGAGAGGCGGCCCTTGGCGGCGTATTGCCGGGGTCGCGGCCTCCCGCTAACGCAAACCACCCTCCTGGGTGATGAACACCCGGATGTGGTCGATAGACTGATGATTTACCTGACTGAGGCCAATTTAATCAGAGAGTTGTGATTTATGTGTATATATTATGTTATTTATTCTATGTATTTATTCTATATATTTATGTAAATAAAAGTATGAAAGTGTGAATGTTTCCAATTTTGCGTGATCTAATGTGAATGTTTTCCCTTCATGTATATATGCAATACGTAGTGATACTACGTAGCCACCCTGTGTGATTGTGATTTATCCTCCCTCCCCATGCCCTGACAAAGGACAATAGTTTTGAGATAGGTATAGGATCCTTGTGAATGAAGCGTGCATGAGAATGTGTGAAGATACTTAATGTGAAGATATTAAAAAAAAAAAAAAATATATAAACAAAAATAAATAGATAAATAAAACCAATAAAAAACTGTATATATGTTAAAACAAAATAAAAGGCTTTATTTTAAAAGAAATGTAAAAGTTTAAAAAAGTAAAAAAATAAATAAATGGCCTAATACCCAAGACAGGGTGATGGCCAAAAAAAAAAAAAAAAAAAAAAAAAAAAAAAAACTCGGCCAAGACACCGTGCTGATAACACGTGTCCTGCGCTCTGTCCTTCACCCACCTCTGTGTGGATTTTTTGTACGCCCATCAGGCTCAGGTATTAGTCAAATAAAGTTAGGTTTCCCATTGTCCCGTGATTTTAGCTTTGCCTTTTCACTGTCCTCTCCTTAGCGGCAACAGAAGGTGTCTGTTGCCAGGTTGTCAGATTGTCTTTCCTCTCACACCTACGGAGGATCCGCCTCAGTGAGCGTGCTTTTGGGGTGAATTAACACCGTCCGGCCCCCCTAGAGTGGTTTGGCAGGACAATCTGACATTAGGTAACTCCTCCCTGACCACCTCCCACTTGTGTCCTGCTCCCCTCCTGTAGGAGGGGGGTGTATCCCCCTCCATGCCTGACGGACCTTCCTGCCCTCCCCGTAAGGGGGAGGGAGGACACTGATAGACGACCCCCGACTGCCAGACTGTCTATTGACCCCGCTAAAGCGACATATGTGACTCTCCACTCAAAGACGAACACCCGCCTATCTACTGTTAATTCTTTTATCATAAAGAAGGTCATCGATTGTAATATTGGAAATGTTGCTAATGTTAAAAAACTTGCCAGTGGTGATTTACTTGTTCAGACAGTTAACGTAAGTCAAGTCAAATCATTGTTGAAGCTCCGGTTCATTCATGACATCGAGATCGAGGCTTCGATTCCAGTGTCCATGAACTCGTGTCGGGGAGTCGCTTCCCACCGCGATTTTGTGGATATGGAACCGACCGAGATCGTCGATTGCATGACTGATCAGGATGTCATTGAGGCTAGGAAAATTACTAAAATGGTTGACGGTACAAGAAGGAGCACAGCATCAGTCATTCTCACCTTCAGTGCTGCTAAGTTGCCAGAGAGGATTCATGTAGGGTACGAGTCGGTTCCCGTTCGTCCCTACATTCCGAATCCTCTCCGTTGTTTCAAGTGCCAGCTTTATGGTCACCATGGTAACGCTTGTCGGTCTTCCCACGCTTACTGCGGTAGATGCGCAGGAGAGGGCCACTCTGTGGACCAGTGCACATCCTTGGTAGAGAAGTGCCGTAATTGTGAAGGTGCTCACTCCACTTTTTCACGCGATTGTCCCGCGTGGAAAGTGGAGAAAGAGGTCTGCACGGTTAAGGCTACTGAAGGGATCTCTTACTATGAAGCAAGGATGCGAGTGAAGCAGACGCAGGCCGCGCCTGCTTCAAACGTCTCCTACGCTTCAACAGTAAGGGCTCCACCTAAGATGTGTACTGTTGCCATCCAGACTGACCTCAGCGACCTGCTGCCTGCTCCATCTACCACCACTGATTCCCCTTCAACCTCTGCCTCATCATCTGCTAAAACTACTACTACTACTACTACTAAAACCTCTACTCCTATAACTTCCTCTGCTCCATACCTGTCTGCTATTTCTCGTACTCCCAGTAAGGGTGAGAAGACAGACAAGTCTAATAAATTAAATTTAACAAAGCTTGAACGTCAACGCCCTTCTCATGTCGTCGCCGCTCCCGCGCCGTCGAGAAGGAGTTCACACGCTCGCTCCCTCTCGACGAGCTCCGGGGAGTTAACAATTGATGAATCGATGGATGTCACCATTAGTAAGGGCCGGGAGAGTTGCCCCGGCAGCGCCTCTGAGTGCAAAAGGACTAAGAAAAACGGCCGCCACCACAACTCTTAAGCCATAATGTTCAAGATGTTACAGTGAAATTGCAGAAGTATTCGGAATAAAGATCCATATTTGTCACTTTTAGTGAATATACACAGGCCGTCCGTTATTTGTCTACAGGAGACGAGACTGCAGGATCAGCCTGATCCTGCAGTGCTAAAACACTACCATCCGTATAGAAGATATGAGGGACACGGCGTTGCCATATACATACACAAAACACTGACACAAACAGAAGTGACGTTGAATACACCTCTGGAAGCGGTCGCGTGCAGGGTGAGATTCAACGACACGTATCTGGCTATCTGTTCCCTCTACTTGCCTCCCAATACCTCCATTGTTGATGATGACATTACATCTCTTATTAGCCAGCTTCCGGGCAACAGGCTAGTTGTTGGCGACTTTAACGCCCATCATCAACAATGGGGAAGTGAGAGGTCAAGTGTACGTGGGGAGCAGATAGTAAACATTTTATTACAGACAAACCTCTGTCTTCTGAACGATGGAAGTGCGACTCGTGTAGATGATCGGACTGGTAACGCGTCTGCCATTGATCTGTCGTTGCTCTCGCCAAATATACTCCCTGACATCTCCTGGGAAGTCATCGACGACTCCCACGGAAGTGACCATCTGCCTATCTGCATCTCTTATGCACGCGACATCCCGCCCACCCCCCGCCCTCCCAAGTTTAACTTCAAGAGAGCAGACTGGGCAACCTTCCGTGGGGTTGCCGACGTGGATATATCTGGCGAGGACATTGATACGATGGTCAGCAACGCAACACAATCCATATTACACGTCGCTGAGGCTTGTATTCCGAAGACTTCTGCAGTTTACACTAAGCATGGAGTCTCATGGTGGACAACGGATTGCGGACAAGCGGACCAGCTCGTGCTGCCCACCCTTCCCCCATGGAAACTTCCACCACCACCTTCAACATCGACTGGCTTCAGGGGAAGAAGGCTGTGGTTACCGAGGTGGAGCTCCAACACCACTTCCGAGCCTTCGTCGCTGGCCTTCCTCCACCCCTACATCTCTACACAGACGGCTCCAAGACAGGTGAATGTGTCGGTGCAAGTGTGTGGTCGTGTGAATGTGCCCTCAGGTTCCGGCTGCCTACCCATACATCGGTGTTCTCTGCTGAAATTTTTGCTATTGACAAAGCCATAGATTATGCTTTAAATTCACTTCATAATTCAATTGTCATTTTTTCGGACTCTATGTCAGCCCTTCAGGCAATAGAGTCCAGCTGCACGGATACAAATGAAATCCAGGGCAACATCATTAATAACTGAATTCATGTCATAAATACTTCTCGCTGGTTTGGGTGCCTGGACTTTCCAGTATATGCGGGAATGAACAGGCTGACATGCTAGCTCGGTCTGCTGCAGAGCTCGAGGGAGCGTGGAACCTCCGTCGGGATCTGCAGTCATGTCTCTCAGTTGTTAAAATCATCAGCAAAACTCTTGTGACAGAGTCACTGGGACAACCCCCACCTCCACACCACCAAACCCATCCTGGGCAAGTGGGCCTCCTCCAATCACCCCACAAGGCGGGAAGAGGTGGTCCTCGCACGCCTCAGAATGGGCTGCACCCTCCCCACCCACATGCTCCCCTACATCGCCAACACCACAATGTTCCACATGTAATATCACCCTATCTGTCGAGCATATCCTGCTTCACTGTGTGCGTTATCGTGAGGAAAGGCGGCCCTTGGCGGCTTATTGCCGGGGTCACAGCCTCCCGCTAACTAAGACCACCCTTCTGGGTGACGAAAATCCGGATGTGGTCGATAGACTGATGATTTATCTGACTGAGACCAATTTAATCAGAGAGTTGTGATTTATGTGTACATATTATGTTATTTATTCACCATTCTGTAAATATTTGAAAATATATATATGTATGTAAATAAAAATATGAAAGCGTGTATGATTTCAATTTTGCGTGATCTAATGTGAATGTTTTCCCTTCATGTATATATGCAATACGTAGTGATGCTACGTAGCCACCCTGTGTGATTGTGAGTTATCCCTCCTTTCCCATGTCCTGACAAAGGACAATAGTTTTGAGATAGGTATAGGATCCTTGTGTGAATGAAGCGTGCATGAGAATGTGTGTGGATATTTTATGTTAACATTAAAACAAATAAACAAAAAAAGGTTAAATTAAAATAATTATGAAAAATAAATAAGTAAATCCAATAAAAAAAATATACATGTAAAAAGAAATAAAATGAAAGCTCTAATTTTAAAGAAATATAAAAATCTTAAAAAAATAATAAAATTAATAAATGGCCTAATACCCAAGACAGGGTGATGGCAAAAAAAAAAAAAAAAAAAAAAAAACGGGCCCCTTATTTCGACAGACCGAAGAGTAGGACCACTAAAATAGAAAGGGAGACGAAGGTTTCGCCTGCGTAATGGGAGGTGGTGGAGACATGAGGCCGATATGACTCACTACGGAAATACAGTAAGGTCCCGAGTTACGTCAGAGTTACGTTCCTGAAACATGACGTAAGTCGATTTTGTACGTAACTCGAGTTTTTGTACTTTCAAAGCATATTATCGAGTTTTCAACCAATAATTTTTTATGGTTATTCAGGTAAGTAAAAGGTTATATTGTTATATTGGTATATTATTTACAACTATGTAGGAATATATTGATTAGGGCCGCGAACGCGAAGGACTGCAGGTTGCCGAGAGGGGCGGCCTGAGGCCGCCAGGAGGGTGGGCAGGTCGAATGTTGTGACGCCCAGGGCGGACAGCTGGGAACGTAGTGCAGTGCGGTGGGAGTAGAAGCGTGGGCAGCGGGGCAGGAAATGCAATAGGAAAGGGCAATAGGGATCAGCAGACAAGCGCAGACGGTGCAAGTCAGCTGCGAGTGTCGTGTGGCCCAGGCGAAGGCTCCGGAGTTGTTATTGTTGTGATAGGTGCGTGAGCCCTCAAGGTCGTCAACCTCCCCGTTGTCATGGTAACGGGCTTCCCATTTTCTTCTTCACTCCCTTACACACAGCTGCTGCCTCCCTTCTCATGTCTTTTAATTATGTCCACTTTTTCTTGTAGCGTAATGGTTTTCCTTTTCTTAGCATTGCTATCACTCAGGAGTTTTCTTTTTGGTGCCATTGAGCAAGATACTAAGATAGTCAGCAAACGCAGATGTAGGAACACTCTTGCCAGGGGCGACGGTGTGGTGGAACTGAGGTACGTAGAGTGTTATTATATTCAAGCATGAGATGGGCGATGTGGTGGATAACCACTAGTGACGCCTGGCGGCCAACAATAACAATAAACCCCGCGCTTTACGATTTATAAATTTTCAATTTTTTAAATCTTAAATTGCCTTATAGTGGACTGACGTAAGTGCGAGTTTGACGTAACTCGAGACCGACGTAACCCGGGACCTTACTGTACAGAAGTAGAATTAACTTTCTGACGTCAGTCGGAAATACTTCTGTTTTCCTACGTTTCGTCATATCGGCCTCATTTGAACAAGTAGCCTAAATGATTTCAGACCCCGCCTTCGCCAAGGTATTCCTTATATTGAAACCACTTGGGAGGAGGAGCAGGTGAATTGATGTAAGTGGATAAATTGAAGGAAGACAAGTAGACTGGTGTAATAAGGCAGATAATGCATACCAGTTATCCCATTGACAAAAATATATTTTGTTCCTCAGCGAAAACATAACTCACACCTGGTAGTTATTAGGCAACCAAATACCTCTTTGTTCCCCAGAAATTAACATCCTCAAAACATAAATCACACATGGAAGTTAGTAGGTAACAAAATACCTACTTGTTGCACAAAATTTAACATCCACAAAAACATAAACCATACATGGTAGTTTTTAGGAGGTACTTCGTCCTGCGACAAAGTGTTTTACCCTTGTGTTGCTGGGGCAGAATAAGTACTTATTTACAAATACATTAAGGCTGTGCCAGAAGCCATTTTTTATAATAGTTCCTGGATCCTCTTGTCGAGTGAAGGCAATGGAATGACCGAATTTTCTGATGTCGTGACCGGCCGGGTTGGTGGCACTGGTGTCAGCTAGCTTGATGGCTTTCACAAGCCAGTAAGATAGTCTTTCTGCCTTCAGGGGCTTGAAGGACGAGGGGTGCGCGAAGATGAACCCTTGATGAGCTTCCCCTGCCGTTCTTTTGAGGAAGGCATTGAAGGCTTTCCAAGGACAGAGTGGAGTGAGATTTAGCACCGGAAAGGAAATGGCTGGTGCCGACTGGTGATTAATGTTTTGATTCTTGAAAAAAAAGGATCTTTGAACAGGGAGGGTGACCTGGCCGTTGGCAACAGCGATACCATCTCTTCTGGTGGAGGCTAGTTCAGAGGCTCTGTTGCCGGTGGCTAGGGCTGTAAGGAATAGGGCTTTTAGAAGAAGTTTCTCAGTAGAGGCTTCTGGAAGATCGAATTCCGGCCGAGAGAAAGTTTCCAGGGCTGTATCAATGGACCATGTGGGAACTTTCTTGACAGGAGGCAGTCTCCGAAGGAACTGACTCTTAGCCAGTAGTGAGAAGGATCTATGTGACATGTTGACACCGAAGGCTAACTGTAAAGGAAGCGCGAGAGCGTTCCTGTAGTTCATAATGGTGCGAGGGGAGAGATTTTTTACCTCATCTAAGTAAATAAAAAACCGGAGTATGACGTCCTCTGTTATGTCAGAGGTGTCAGTCGGGAGCCACTGTTGGAAAGCCTTCCAATTTGACTGAGCTTGGCGTGTGTTTGAAGCACGGTAAGCTGATATGAGATGAGAGGCTATGTCGTCATCATGTTGAGCTGTTAGGGCTGCCTTTAAAAATTGAAGGCGGTCCATTCCTCTAATGCTGGCCACCCATTCCTCTCGGGATCGACAAGGTTGAGTGGCAGGTCTGTTGACTTGTTCAGTATATAGCTGAACCAAGGCTCCGTTGGGTACCATGAAAGTATTATCACTCCGTGATGATGGTAAGTCTGTAGTTTTTCTAGGACCAGAGGAAGTAGCCACTTTGGTAGAAAGATATAAATCTATTCCCATCTGTTCCAGTCTTGGGCTAATGATTTGAGACGAGAGCTTGTGGGTCTGGATAAGGGGAGATGTACAGGGGTAGTTTCTTGTTCTTCCTCGTTGCCATTAAATCTATTTCTAGAGGCCCTCTCCATGTCAGAATCTTCTTGAATATTTGTTCTGGGAGAGACCATTCGGTTGAGGTAGTCGTTAGTCGGCTCAGGCTGTCTGCCCTTGAGTTTAAAAGGGGTAGAGATCCTGAAAGCTTTGATGAGGAGTTTGCGTGAACAGAGGTATCTGTTGAGATTTGAGATCTCTTTTAACAGCGAAGTTGACTTGCATCTTGTTTATGGCAAATTGTGCTGCCCGATTGTCTATGAATAGATGAAGCTGGCAGCCTGTTAGGTTGAGGGACAGAATTGAGTGAAGGACTGCTTGAACTTCGAGACATTTGATGTGTAGGGATGACTCGTTTGTATCCCAAATACCTGATGCCTGATGAGCAAGAGTGTGACCTCCCCATCCGAAAAGAGAAGCATCAGTCCACAGATGGATCGTGTCTCCCGAGTGGTGGAAAAGGTGTGAACTTGCCAGTGTCTTGAGGAGTAGCCACGGCTGAAGATGCTTGGCTAAGTCTGAAGGGAGCGGCTTCAGCGTGTCCTGGTGCAAGTGGTCTAAGAGCATCTGTGGGCGCAAGAGCGGTTGTAGCAAGGGTTGGTTGTGCCGCAGTATTTTGGTGGCAAAGGTGAGTTTGCCGAGATGTTCCCATTGCCGGCGCGAAACCTGGTTTTGAGACAGGACGCGCTTGATGGCTGTAAGGATTGCCACTTGCTTGTTCTTTGGTATTGCCCAGCGTCCGAGCAGGGGTAGCCAGCGAACTCCTAGCCACTCTAGGTCTGTTGATGGTAGGAGGTGTGACTTTGGGACGTTGATGAGGAAGCCAAGATCCCTCAGGAGATTGATTGTTGTGTTGACAGCCTTCGCTGTCAACTCGTAAGTTTTGTCTCAGATAACCCAGTCGTCGAGATAAGCGAGGACGTTGATTCCCTGTAGGTGTAGGAGGGAAAGAGGCCATCTTAGGATACGGTGAAGATGTGAGGTGCTACATTGAGACCAAACGGTAGGTCTTTGAAGAAATAGAGCTTTGTTCCGAAGGAGAAAGCAAGATACTTGTGCAAACGTTGTCGGATGGGAACATGTAGGTAAGCATCCTGCAAGTCTATGGAAGCCATCCAGGCAGGAGGTTGTAGTGTTGCTGCCAGGCTTCGGTGGTTGTGCATGTGGAAGTATGGAGCGATAATATGGCTGTTGAGGGAGCTGAGGTCTATTATGAGACGGTTGCCTCCTGTTGATTTTGGAACCAGGAAAATCCTGGAGATGAAGCATGGTTGGGGAGGAACTTCGTATACGGCACCTTTTAGCAAAAGTGCCTGGATCTTTAATCCAGGCCTGGTAGAGCTGGAGAATTTAGTTTTGGGATGTGAAGAGGAGGAGGCTCTTTGAGCCATTTCCAGTGGAAACCCCGTTGTAGCATTATGAGGGTAGCATGAGGTGCCTTGCTCCAGCAGTGGGAGAACTGCTGGAGCCGCGCTCCCGGGCTTTCAGCAGGAAGAAGCGCCTTTTTTGAAGTTGGAGGAGGGCTTCTTCGGCTGAGTTTTGTGATGACATGTTGGGTCGAAGGAAGTATGTTGCTGTTTGTAAGGTGTCTTTCTGCCATGAGATCCTCTGCCACGAAAGGAGCGTGAAGGTTTGGTGGAAGAGGCAGGGGCTTGTGAGTTAACTTTGTGCCTGTAATGGGAAGGGCCATATCCTTGTGAGTGATAATAGCTCTGGCGTTGTGAGTGGTCTTGTGATCGAAAGGACTCTCGGTGAGAGCTGACGGCCCTTTGATGAGTTTTGGCAGGCTGTTTTGGCAGTTCCAGAGGTGGATGGTACTGCTACTGGTGAGGGTTGAGGCGGTTGAGAGCGTTGGGGTTTGTCCTAGGTAGAGACTCCACCATGGCCGCAGCCTCAGCGTGTAAGAGATGTTTGGAAGAGAGGGTTCTTTATAAACTAATGATCTCCTCAGTGATGTGTTGAATTGGTGACACATTGCTTCATTTTTTAGACGAAGCTGCCAGAAAGAAAGTTCTCTAAGGTTCGCATGAACCTCCCTTGCACACCCCTGTTGTGTGTGTAAAAGCCAGTGAGCATGGGTGGTGAGCTCCTCTCAGGCTTCTTTAGAGAGCAGATCTCCGTGTTTTAGCAAGAAGAATTCAGCTGACTGGTAGGCAATATGGAGACACGTATGAGTGCTGACCTCTTTAAGAGATGGTGAGGAGCCATGGATTCAAGAGACGGGGTGTTGTAGTAAGTCGAGCTGAGAGGCAAGTCACAGACTGATTCGTGTGTGACTGCAGGAGGTGCTGTGAGTAGCTGTAAAGGATCGTTCGGAAACGATAGTTCTGTGAATGTGCTGAGTTTAGGGAGACCCTTGAGCGAATCGGATTTGAGAGTCTTCAGTGTGCGTCTGAGCAAAGAGGATTCTGTTTCCTTCATGAAGACTTTGGGGAAGTTTTGTCGAGCCTCGCCTTTTCAAGAAACTGATGGAATTCTTCAGAACAGGGTAGAAGACCATCTGAAGACAGCTGCGAATGGGCTTTCTGAGCGCTAACTTGAACCCTGCGTTTGAATTCTTGTGAGAATAATGGTAGTGCCCACCTGTAGTACTCAAAATCCTGTTTGCGGTCGGTTGCTGCTTGAGGGGATGTAGAGCATAGATCTAGGAAAGTGGCGAAGAGTTCAAGCTGTTTAGGAAACGCTACCTTGAAAGCTCGTTGGCTGTGGTTGACACAAATGAACTTCCCATATCCCGCTCCTGCCCATTGGATCTGAATTTCATTTTCATTATCAAAAATGAAACTAGCGCCAGGTGGGGCAAAATAAGTGATCATGCCTGGATCGGGAGGAGAGTTTGGTTCAGCAGAGACAGCAACCGAAGTAGCAGCTATAGGTGGAGCCTGTAAATGGGGTGGTTGTGGTGTAGTTGGTCCTCGTTCTGCTTGTTGTGGAGCTGAACAAATTTCAGGGTTCTGATGGTGCCCCGACTTGGTTGCCGGTGGTACAGGAGTAACAGATAATAGTTGCTCCTCGCTGGTGCTCTGAGAGAGAGTACGTATGAATGTGGGAGCATAAACTGGGGATGGTGAAGGTGGGCAGGAGGGAGAATATGGAACTGGAGGGTAGCGGTAATCCCCAATGTAAGGTAAGGGTGGTGGACTAGGAGATCGCCTAGAAGGAGGCGAATTGCCAACAAGCTGGGCTGCATTGAGAGGAACGTCCTCTTCAACTCTGGAGGAGGAGGAGGAGGAGGAGGAAAAAGTCACCGCTCTCTCTTGGCGTTGGGAATTGCCGCTCTTAATAACAGCCATATCACTCTCCAGTTTATCAAATCGCTGAGAGAATTGTAGAAGCCACAAAGAAATGTCATCCAATGTGGAGTCCCGGTGTTGCTTTTTTGCAGGAGCAGGGTTCATTGAGCCTACCTCAGGGATAGCAAGGTCATGAGTGCGAGGTCTCTTCCGTGGAGAGCTCCCATCTGGAACAGGGGAAAAGAAAACGAATACATATGTGTTTAAAACCCCAAGTCCTCGACATGAAAGGATAAAGTTGACCAGTTGGGTCACTTTAGAATCCTGACTCAATAATAATATAAATAAACTGTACCCGAGTTGATCAAAGAAATAAAAAATTTCTAAGAACAACTAACCTCCTCTAGGAGTAGAGCTCTGCTCCACCGTAAGGGGCTCAGGTGCAGGGTCTGGCATGAGAGAGGTTACCGCTTGGCGGAGAGCATCTGTATGGGTAGCTGTCTCTGGGTCCACTCCACCTGTGAAAAGAGAGAACAAATTGGTGATTGTTTCACCGAACACAGGTACTAAAAGGTGAAAGGGATGACTATGCAGAGTTGCAATAGCCTCCTCTCAAAACTCTCTCATATAGGTGATGCATTTCATGACAAAAATAGAGCACTTACGGCTAGGCTCCTGCAGCGAATTGCTGAAGAGCTCCGTGGGCGAGGTTTGCTGTGAAGAATGGCGTGCCTCGCTGTTAGGGTGCTGCAGCGAACCCTCGCTGCCACAGGGTGAGGATGATGGAGCACTGTTGGACCTGCTGCGAACCCGTGGTTGTGGTGGCATAAATTGTGAGAGGGTGAGTAGCCTACTGGCTTCTTCCTTGCTGCTGAAGAAGTCCATCAGCCTTGAACTAGGGCAGTGAGATCGTTGTCGATGCCCTCGAATCGCTGTGAAAAGCTTCTGCAATACTTTTGTGCGGCAGCGACTCCATTTTCACTTTCAGCGATGTAGGTTTGACAAATCATGCAGCAATGTGGGTCATAAGTCATGTAGTGATTGTCACTATCCTTGCTTTTGGAGCCCTTGATGCAACACAGCAAGTGGTGAGGACAGGGGCGAGTATCTCAGCAATGCTTGCAGTCTTTGTCCTCCATTGTTTCCTGTGAGGTAGAGGGACATGTCTAATTTATAGAAGTACCCAACAGCGTATATAACACCTTACTGTGCATATAGTTGATATGAGTCCTAGAGGCCTAAAACTATGGAGCGTTCCCCGGAGCATGGTGAGTAGCTGTGCCGAGCAGCCGTGCCGAGTAGCATGTAATGTAGCCGATTGACTAGCCAGCTGAGCGAGCTTATCTAGTTAGCTACTCAGAGGACTCAAAGATCTCAGCTACCCAGCGAGCCCAGCAAGCGGTAAAATATTTCCACTTGTCGCCAGGAAGAACAGGTATAGGTGTTTAGCTACTCTGTATAAAGAAGCTGTCAGTGGTGCTGATTATTGAGTGGAGCTTCCTAGGGAGCCAAGCTACTCAGCGAGAACAGCTACTCAGCGAGTAAGGTAAAAACGCTATTAACCAGGAATAGCTAAAGTAGGAGCACGTTAGGTGTGCTGGCAAGCTCTACAGGAGCTTGCCTTCCCAGGGCACGCCCTTGGGAAGTGAGTTCTTTACCTTACAGGAGCTCCACTTGGGGTCTGTCTCCTACTGAGGTCAGTTTCAAACTGAGTAGTAGTAGTGGGCAAGTTCCGGTACCAGTACCGGTAATACCGGTATCAGCCTTAACGGTATTGTACCGGTAAAATTTCCGTACCGGTAAATAGCCGAAACGGTACTCAGCAAGTTGTATACAGCGTGGAGGTGGCTCAAGGCGAGCGGTGATCGGTAAGACGGTAACATTGAGTCATTCTCACTCTTGGTACCGCTCCACACTGGTACCGGCTGGTTGCCCTGGCTCCTCGGCGCGGTCTCGGTGGCTCGGCGAGACGCGTCTGTACTGGTACGACTGAATGTGCCGGCATCATTTCCGGTACCGCTTGACGCTTGTACCGTCTAGCGTCTGTGCCGGGACTCTGCTGCTTCGTACCGCTAAGAATGAATAATATGTCGGCACCACTCGGCGGATCAGTGGCCGGGGCGGGTGGCGGTGCAGTAACACTGCAGTTGGCCGGCATTTTACCATTGCATTTCTACTTCTACTACTACTACTATTACTGCTGCTACTACTACTACTACTGTTGCTGCTGCTGCTGCTGCTGCTGCTGTTGCTGCTGCTGCTGCTGCTGCTGCTGCTGCTGCTGCTGCTGCTACTACTACTACTACTACTACTACTACTACTACTACTACTACTACTGCTACTACCACTACTACTGCTACTGCTGCTGCTGCTGCTGCTACTACTACTACTACTGCTACTGCTACTGCTACTGCTACTACTACTACTGCTACTGCTGCTACTGCTGCTGCTACTACTACTGCTACTACTACTACTACTACTACTACTACTACTACTACTACTACTACTACTACTACTACTACTACTACTACTACTACTATTACTACTACTACACATAGGATTAAGTGTACGAATATTAGACAAGCCCAAATTATCTCATCCCGCCTAGGAATCGAACCCGGGGCCTCTCAGTTGTGTGAGGAAGGTGTCAACTGTCAGCATCCCTATAGATTTGCTCATTCGTCCTTGACGGCTGAGGCCGTTAGGGTAATTAGTGCCGTTATTTTTCATCAACCGTGGCATACTGCTGCATCATTTTGTCTGTCTGTCTCTGATATATATCATGCATTACCAAATTTCCATCATATTGATTATCTTCTTGTGTATGTAGTATGTATGTATGTATGTATGCATGTACTCATGATAATAAAAACAAAATAGTTGTGGTCATTGGTCAATACTCATTGATAACTGACTCAGTGACACCACTCTTTCTTCAGTTTCCGGCCGCGTGGCTCGCGCCCCGCGGACTCCCGTCCCGGTAAAGTGTCAGTACCATTAACGTCTCAGTAGTCTCGGTACGCTCGTCATTGACTCGGTACTGGACTGGCGCGGGCCGCGCGGCCCACTCAGTACCAGTACCGCCACTCGGTAGTCGGTACCGCGGTAACGACGGCGCGTGCTACTGGCCCGCTGCCTCATTCCGCCGGCCGAGCCGCCAGCCTGCCACAAGTGTCGTCTGTACCGCTGGCGCGTTGTAGTGTCACTAGTGTGCATACCACTCAATTCATACCATTACGAATTATTTTTTCATGTTAGTTTGCTATAATTTAGATATTTCCCATCAGTTTTAAAAGGGAACTACAATATATTATGAAGACGGCCGTGTGTCTTTTTTATTTATATATTTATTTATTTATTTTTTACAAAATATTTATGAAAGAGCTGTGTGATTTGCTTTATGTAGATAGAAATGATAAATGCTAGATATTTAAATTGGCAATTTCAACACACACACACACACACACATATATATATATATATATATATATATATATATATATATATATATATATATATATATATATATATATATATATATATATATATATATATATATATATATATATATATATATATATATATATATATATATATATATATATATATATATATATATATATATGTGTGTGTGTGTGTGTGTGTGTGTGTGTGTGTGTGTGTGTGTGTGTGTGTGTGTGTGTGTGTGTGTGTGTGTGTGTGTGTGTGTGTGTGTGTGTACCGGTACAGTACCGGTAGTATCGGTAACGGTGTCTTTTGTACCGGTACGTACCGGTACTGAAATTAGCGGTACTTGCCCACCACTACAGTGAGGGGCCCGCTGAGATGACGCTCCTTATATAGAGGACAGGGTGAGTCGACTCGCTGTACCGGTGGATTCGCTGAGCTACCCAACTCGCCGAGACTGACAAGCTGCCTCGCTGTGTCAGCGAGCTCTAGTGACTTTCACTGATGATCCTGTCCGAAACTATTTGAAAGCGGATAAATTAAAGATGAGGTTCAGTTAGGCTACTTGTTCAAATGAGGCCGATATGACGAAACGTAGGAATACAGAAGTAAGGAAGAAGTGTTTCCTTCTCCCCACTCTGTGTGACTGAGCTGAGTGAGAGTCGGTGCTATAGCAGCAGACAGCCAGGCCTGAGAGAGCTCTGCCCGCCGCTCCACCCCAGCCGCGCCGCGCCACCCAGGTAAAGTCCTTCTCCCCGACACACACGCCCCGAATTCCGAAAAGATTGTGAGGCGTTCCCTCCCTGAAGAAGAAGCTGAAGGATGGTCGCAGCAATAATAATAATAATAATAATAATAATAATAATAATAATAATAATAATAATAATAATAATAATAATAATGGTAAAAGTCAAGAATAGGACCTCATAATAATAATGATAATAATAATAATAATAACAATTATAATAATAATGATAATAATAGGTAAATAAATTGAATAAATGTAACTTTGAATTTGTAAGAGTAAAAACCGAAGTTGTGTGAATGAGTGAAGGTAATTGGAGTTAGTTAACAAAAAAGACAATATACAATAAAAGTGCACTAGAAAATTATTAAACTTGAATTTATAACACTGAAAATAATAGAAATAAATGCAATAAACAAAATGAAAGATGTTAAGCTGGAGAAGTAAAGCTTAATTAAAGTAAAAGACTAGAATTATAATAGAAGACATTACAATTGAATTTATAACAATGAAAATTGAACTGGACAATAAAATAAAGATAATTAGAGACACTTAGTTAATTGATAAAGGAAAAGTGATAGAAAAGACATAAATTATAATAAGAATACCTTAAATGAATTACAATTGAATTTATAGCCCTGAAAATTGAACTAGAAAAATAAATAGAAATTTGAAAAATATTAAGAGACTAATGGGTTAATTAATAAAAGTAAAATAATATAAAAAGGTTTAAACCATAATAAGAATAAGTTGAATAAATTATAATTGAATTCATAACAGTAAAAATTTAACTAGATAAATAATTGAAGGTGATTAGAGAAATATTAAAGAGACTGCCGTGTTGATTAATATGGCTTGTAGGTAAATTGATAAAAAGAGAGACTGAAAAATATGATAAAAAAAAATAGATAGATATTAGATTTAAATTTATAATACCGAAAGTACAATTCATATATAGTCAGAGGTCATTAGAGATATTTAGTTAATTGATAGATTTTGATCATGTAAAAGACTAAAATAATAATAAAAATTATAATATTTTGAGGGAGGAGGAGAGGGAAGGACAAGCCCAGAATCATCCAAGGTGGAGTTGTGAGCAAAGGTTTGAGAAAAGAGTTCAGCTTTAGAGACAGAAGAGATGGTAGTGGTGCCATTAGGATGAAATAAAGGAGGGAAAGATGAAGAAATAGAGTTATTGGAGATGTTTTTGGCCAGATACCAGAAGTCTCTAGGAGGGTTAAAGTTTGAAGGATTTGGACAGTTTCTTTTTATGAAGGAGTGTTTGGCAAGTTGAAGAACAGACTTGGCATGATTCCAGGCAGAAACAATATCATAAAGTGCATGAGATTCAGGTGATGGAAGACTCAAGGTTTTTTTATGTTTTTTATTTATACCATGTGGGCTTTTCACGGGAATTTCTGGGCTAAAGGGGATGCGTTTTGGAGTACCTCCTATCTCAAAGCCCACCCGCTAGGAAACCGTTGCCCCGAGTGAGGAAGCCCAACCTACACTCTGACCGTGGACAGGATTTGAACCCGTGCACTTAGAGACCCCTCGAACCCCAAAGCACGCATGATTCCACTGTATCACGGCAGCCTATAGCACCTGTAGGTAACTTGAAGGGTATTGGAAGCGCCTATTAGTGACGCAGGCAATTTTATTTATAGTGGTGGGCATATTAGGGCCCATATCACCCCCCAAATGCATCTTTTGTGTAACCACCTAGAACCTGGGTATCATGGTGACATGTAGCTAACTTTAAACCACGCAACAAATGGCAAATTTTCAATGCGGTATGTGGTGGGATTCGAACCTACGCGTGGACGTCTGCCCGATCCCATCACCACCACCTTATCCACTATGCCAACCTTTTGTAGGCAACCTCTCAGTCATGTACCTCGAGAACTATTACTTACTGCAAACAGGAGAATCACTCTCAAACAGCTGTCGTTGACGTGAATGGGTTTTCAAGGATGTGTGTGTTTTTTCATGGTTTTAGTGACAGATTAGCAATATTTTCATGTACCATTTTGTATGTACCATTTTTCATGTACCAATTTTATGTACCATTTTCTTGTACCATTTTTATGTACCATTTTTCATGTACCATTTTTTTGTATAATTTTTTTGTGTACGATTTTTACGTACCATTTTTCATGTGCCATTTTATGTACCATTTTTTATGTACCATTTTTATGCACCATTTTTACGTACCATTTTTTTATGTACCATTTTTTATGTACCATTTTTTATGTACCATTTTTATGTACCATTTTTGTGTACCATTTTATGTACCATTACTAAAACGGACACGCTTGATCTAGCTTGAGGAACACTCTTATTAATAATTTTGTATATTTATTAGTTATTTTGATAGTCCCGGTAATTAATTAACGAGATTTCTACATTACCATCAGTAGAAACGCTCTCTTAAGCCCTTCAGTACCATGACGCGTTTCCTTATTCCTTCAGCTTACTATTTGGTGATTTTAAACAGCTTCAGAAACTTATGTGGGGATTGAAATAGTAAAGACTGTGGCCATTAATCTTCTGACCTCCATAGACCCTTCCTAATGTCAATAAAATGGTCTCATCGTACACAAATTTCAAGATAAAAACATGTGCCCCAGTATTGAAGGGGTTGAAATAGTGAAGACTGTGGCCATTAATCTTCTGACCTCCATAGACCCTTCCTAATGTCAATAAAATGGTCTAATCGTACACAAATCTCAAGGCAAAAACGTGTCTCAGTATTGAAGGGGTTAAGTAGTTCATGCAGTTGTTTTCGGGAGACATTTAGAGTCCGTTAACTTATTACAGATAACAGGATGGCAAAAACACCGTTAACCCCTTCAGTACTATGACGCATTTTCACCATGGTTTCTGTGTATGATTACACGATTTTATCTGTATTTGGAAGGGTCTATGGAGGTAAAATTAATAGTCAGCAGGTCTCTACTAATTTAATCCCCCACATAAGCTTCTGAAGCTGTATAAAATCGCCAAATAGTAAAGAAAATTAATATTAAAACGCGGCATGGTACTGAAGGTGTTAAAAAATTGTGGAACCATGCGTGCTTTGGGGTCCGAGGGGTCTCCAAGCGCACGGGTTCGAATCATGTCCACGGTCCAAGTGTAGGTTGGGCTTCCTCACTCGGTGCAACGGTTTCCTAGCGGGTGGGCTTTGAGATAGGAGGTACCCCAAATAGTATCCCATTTGGCCCAAAAATTCCCGTGAAAAGCCCACATGGTATAAAATAAAAGAACCCTAAACTTTCCACAAACAACAACCAACACTTAACAAGTCACGGCTGCAATAAAACAACCATTGAAAACCCCTCGTCCCTTCCAATCCACCCAACTAAAGACCTTATTCATCCTGCAACGACTTCACTTCACTTCAGTCTTCGGTCTTCACTCTTGTCCACCTCAGTGCTCCTCGAGATCTGGTGAGGGGAGGATGTGTGTGTGTGTGTCTGTGCTTGGGGAGAGATGGTTCGTGTCTACCTCTTGCGAATGAAGAAGTAATGTTTTTAGTGAAAAGGTATGTATTCGTTATGTATTATTGGATTTGGGAGTTCTGGCAGATTCTCTCTCTCTCTCTCTCTCTCTCTCTCTCTCTCTCTCTCTCTCTCTCTCTCTCTCTCGTAATTTTTTCTGTATATTCACTTTCTCATCTTGTTTATTATGCTTTTTCTTCTTTTTCTTCTACTTTTCTTTTTCTTCTTTTCTTCTTCTTCTTCTTCTTCTTCTTCTTCTTATTATTATTATTATTATTATTATTATTATTATTATTATTATTCACCTTTTCTTTTCTTCTCTTTCCTTTTCTTCTTCCTTTTCTTCTTCCTTTTCCTCCTCCTCCTCCTCCTCCTCCTCCTCCTCCTCCTCTTTCTTCTTCTTCAAAACACTAATATATTTCTTTTGCAAGTATGATGAGGAGGTAGTAGTAGTAGTAGTAGTAGTAGTAGTAGCAGTAGTAGTAGTAGTAGTAGTAGTAGTAGTAGCAGTAGTAGTAGTAGTAGTAGTAGTAGTAGTAGTAGTAGTAGTAGTAGTAGTAGTAGTAGTAGTAGTAGTAGTAGTAGTAGTAGTAGTAGTAGTAGTAGTAGTAGTAGTAGTAGTAGTAGTAATAGCAGCAGCATGAGAGAGAGAGAGAGAGAGAGAGAGAGAGAGAGAGAGAGAGGGTGGGGTTGTAATCCTGTAATACGTGCACAAATACACGTTTTGAACCTCCTCCTTCTCTAACTCTATTTAAATCCCACTCGCTCTTATCTGATCCATTATTCAGAGGAATCCATTGTTAGTTGTTTAAGGAATATACCATTATTATTACTAGTAGTAGTAGTAGTAGTAGTAGTAGTAGGAGGAGGAGGAGGAGGAGGAGGAGGAGGAGGAGGAGGAGGAGTAGTAGTAGTAGTAGTAGTAGTAGTAGTAGTAGTATCATTATCATAAGCACACACACACACACACACACACACACACGAGAGAGAGAGAGAGAGAGAGAGAGAGAGAGAGAGAGAGAGAGAGTTGTAAGGCTTCGTGATTCAGTCTTACACCCGATGACTTAACGTCTGTCTGTCAAAGGGTAAAGACTCTCTCTCTCTCTCTCTCTCTCTCGAACGCGTGATTCCTACGTGTAACATGATGCTTCACACACACACACACACACACACACACACACACACACACACACACACACGATCATGAAGGGTCAGTGTTTGAGGAACATTAAAGAGTTGAATTTTCCACATCGGGCGGTGGACATCTTGAGTGAAGAGATTGCAGCAGCAGGAAGTGTGCACGTAATTAAGGAAAGTTAGATAAGAGTGGATATGGAGATAGGTCACAATATGAGTCCCGCTCGAACCCTGTAATATAAACAACTAGGCACGTAATGTATTGTGCATGTAATGTAGTGGTAAGCAGTCTCGTGGGCGCGGCGAAGGAAATGGGCAAGTCTCAATGTAGCTTCTGTTCACGGTAGTGTTGGTACGGGATGTAATTCGAGGGGTTGTGGTCTCGATGTCGGCCGGTGTGGTGTTCAGTGTGGTCTCACTCCTATCCGAAGATCGGTTAGTATGAGCTCTGCTGAGCTCTTTTTGTAGGGGAAAGGCTGGCTGGGTGACCAACAGACGGCCGTGAAAACACACACACACACACACACACACACACACACACACACACACACTGTGCAGAGTTATAAAGCAAAAGGAGGATTGTGAAATATTGCAGGAAGACTTAAACAAGATCTGGAAATGGAGTAAAAAATGGGAGATGGAATTCAATGTAGATAAAAGCCATGTCATGGAAATAGGAAAGAGTGAAAGACGACCAGTGGGAATCTACAAGATGGGAGATGGAGTAGAACTAGAAAAAGGAAAAAAGGAAAAGGACTTGGGAGTGACGATGGAAGAAAACAGTCAACCGGTAAGCCATATTGATAGAATTTTCAGAGACATAATTTGCTAAGGAATATTGGATTAGCATTTCACTACATGGACAAAGAAATGATGAAGAAATTGATAAGTACTATAATAAGACCCAGATTGGAATATGCAGGAGTTGTGTGGACCCCTCATAAAAGAAACACATAAGGAAGTTGGAGAGACTACAAAAAATGGCTACAAGAATGGTTCCAGAATTTAAAGGGATGACATATGAGGAGAGACTAAAGGCTATGGATCTACCAACCCTGGAACAGAGAAGAGAGAGGGATCTGATACAAGTTTATAAATTGATTAACGGAATGGATCAAGTGGATAATGAGAAACTAATCCTGAGAGAAGAATATGACATTAGAAGCACAAGATCGCATAGTAAGAAACTAAGGAAGGGACGATGTCTGAGAGATGTTAAAAAATATAGTTTCCCACAAAGATGTGTTGAGACTTGGAACAGTTTGAGTGAGGAAGTGGTGTCAGCAACGAGTGTGCATAGTTTTAAAGAAAAATTGGATAAGTGTAGATATGGAGACGGGACCACACGAGCATAAAGCCCAGGCCCTGTAGAACTACAGCTAGGTAAATACAACTAGGTAAATACTTACACACACACACACACACACACCCGGTAGCTCAGTGGTTAGAGCGCTGGCTTCACAAGCCAGAGGACCGGAGTTCGATTCCCCGGCCGGGTGGAGATATTTAGGTGTGTCTCCTTTCACGTGTAGCCCCTGTTCACCTAGCAGTGGCAGTGAGTAGGTACGGGATGTAAATCGGGGAGTTGTGACCTTGTTGTCCCGGTGTGTGGTGTGTGCCTGGTCTCAGGCCTATCCCAAGATCGAAAATAATGAGGTGAGCTCTGAGCTCGTTCCGTAGGGTAACGTCTGGCTGTCTCGTCAGAGACTGCACCAGATCAAACAGTGAACACACACACACACACACACATTTATATATCGGTATTAGGTACAGCGCGAGAATGAGAGAGAGAGAGAGAAACTATTTATTTATTAGTTTATTCATTCATTTACGAGTGCAAAATTAAAAATGAATCTCAAAAATGTAATATAGAATAAAAGAACCCTTTATCTTTCCTTAACGTAATCTCTCTCTCTCTCTCTCTCTCTCTCTCTCTCTCTCTCTCTCTCTCTCTCTCAAGATATCACATTTCTTGGCATTGACAGGTAAGCTCGATCGATCATCATGTAATCGTGGAGCAATCTTTTCAAATGCTCTATAGACTAAAAACTCATTTCCAAGGAGGCTCAGTGCTCAAAGAACCCTGCCGTGTTGCTTAACAATATATATACCTCTTAATTTCAGACCCACACATAGCCAGGGATATCAAGGTGTAAGCTACGGATGCACCTACGCCTTGCCTTTTCACCACGACAATTTTTCAAGTCCCCTTTAGACAACTAGATGGGTTTTCAAGACAGTTTCTCCTTATGATCAATTAGAAATCTTGCTAATCCATCACCAAAACCATAAAAATACCCTTAAAAACATGAGTATCTTCAATTAGAGCCTTTGGAAATAGTTATCGTTTCTGAATAGGGTTATTAGTCAAAGTAAATGATAATGTCTTTAGGTTCACCAAATCGAACTGCAGTAAGTGTCATTAAGTGTTAGGAGTCAAGCAGTTGTGTCACGGGGATTCGGGGAGGTAGAGCAGAAGAGAAGCTTTGTCATAAGTAATTGTGCCTTCAACAGACCATTAGCATGTCCATTAGAAAGTGCGTGAATGACTGCGATAGTCTAGTTTGCTAATTACAATATTATGAACAAGCATTTTTCATTGTATTTCCATCCAAGTACGTGTTTTTTTTTTTTTTTTTTTTTTGAGAAATTTAATAGTCTGTTGATGGTATCCCGTTGATTAATTTGATCCTTGAAAGATAGATTACAGGCGACAAAATAATCACTTCCAACTCTCTCTCTCTCTCTCTCTCTCTCTCTCTCAAATTATGTCCTGTCACGAGGGTGTTACTTACAAGCCACCTTTTATACATTTGCCTGACAATACGGTGCAATAAATTAATCAAATCTCTCTCTCTCTCTCTCTCTCTCTCTCTCTCTCTCTCTCTCTCTCTAATATAGAATAGTCACTCTTAAAACACTTTCATTTTCTCTTTCTTTGTTATGTTCCTACAATTCTCCCGGCCTTGAGGAGACGCAGAAGCCCTTTGAAAAACCTTATTTCACCTATTTTGGAATACTTTGGGGCTCTTAGATACCCTAAACTGAATAAAAAAGAAGCAAAACACCTTATAAATCCCTCTGTGTGGCTTAAACAAGGGGCAGAATACAGGAAATAAGGAAATATGACACCAGCAAGACAGCAAGCTTAATCATCTCAGACGAGGCTCGGGCACTGGAAGAGAGGTGACGCAAGGAGGACGAGAGGAAAACTGTCTGCTTATTTCTGCTTCTACTGCCTCACCTGCTGTCCTTCCACCCTGCTGCTGAAGATGGTATTAAGGGGCAGGGGGCGAGGGTCCGGAAGAGGGGGAGAGAGGGATGGGAGAGGAGAAAGAGACACAGGAAGAGGTTAATTGAGATGTCACGGGACTATGTGACTTTTGGGTGTGCTGTGTTGAAAAGTGCTCTGGTTTTTTTTTTTTTTTGTGTGTGTGTGTCTGTGAGAGAGGGAGATTATATATTTTTTCTTTGATAATTATTAAACTAACTACGTGTTATTTTTCTCACTATTCCCTCTAATTCGTCGCATTTCTGGTGACATCTTATGCTCCCTGCAAAATAAGAACTGTATCCTTTGAAGGGGCTGTGGGATTCGGGGGTTTAAAGGGGGTAGGGGCACGAAAGGTAAAGCTGAAGGTCCCGTGGTTTTGTGTTAGGTAAGGTCAGGTTACCGTATGGCAGGTTAAGTTAGGTTAGGTTAGGTTAGGGACGGGTTTGAAGGCTGAGACCGGAATTAAATCGGTTTTGCGTATCTAGGCTGTGTTAACTAATCAGATTCCCTTGTTCTACTACTGCTGCTACTTCTTCTTCTTCTTCTTCTTCTTCTATATCTATTACTTCTACTACTACTGCTTCTTCTTCTTCTTCTTCTTCTTCTTCTTCTTCTTCTTCTTCTTCTACTACTACTACTGCAACTTCTATTACTGCTACTACTACTAATACAACTGCTGCTACTGCTACTACTGCTGCTGCTGCTGCTGCTACTACTACTACTACTACTACTACTACTACTACTACTACTACTACTACTACTACTACTACTACTACTACTCCTTCTTCTTCTTCTTCATCACCACCACCACCACCACCACCACCACCACCACCACCACCACCACCACTACTACTACTACTACTACTACTACTACCACCACCACCACCACCACCACCACCACCACCACCACTGTTGTCTTCCAGGTTTGGTTCTCCCTCCAGCCCGTCCGTCATGGAATCTAGGCCCTTGACACGACATGGGGCCATGACAGGCGGCGCGACCTCTCACAGCAGGCACCCCAATTACCAGGCACTCTCCCAGCCCTCTCACTCCTCGGTAAGACACACACACACACACACACACAGACACACACACACACACACAGAGAGAGGGGATCTGATACAAGTTTATAAATTGATCAACGGAATGGATCAAGTGGATAATGAGAAACTAATCCTGAGAGAAGAATATGACATTAGAAGCACAAGATTGCATAGTCAGAAACTGAAGAAGGGAAGATGTCAGAGATGTTAAAAAATATAGTTTCCCGCAAGGATGTGTTGTGACTTGGAACAGTTTGAATGAGGAAGTGGTGTCAGCAACGAGTGTGCATAGTTTTAAAGAAAAATAGGATAAGTGTAGATATGGAGACGGGGCCACACGAGCATAAAGCCCAGGCCCTGTAAAACTACAACTAGGTAAACACATGAGTGTAGGTTGGGCTTCCTCACTCGGGGCAATGGTTTCCTAGCGGGTGGGCTTTGAGATAGGAGGTACCACAAAAAGTATCTCCTTTAGCCCAGAAATTCCTGTGAAAACCCAACATGGTATAAAGAAACATGCCTCTCCAAAAAAAAGTTGTCACATCTCACCACCAAAATTAAGTGTGAGTTATTGGTGATGTTGTTATGATGGGTGGTGTCTTTGATGCTTTAGAAAATACCCTGAAGTCAGTTGTCTATCCTGAGTGGCACTAATTTAATCCTGCATTGCCTAACCTGACCTAAGTAATGGCAGGTTAGGTTAGTGTTCGTAAGGCTACGTTTACACCAAGCAGGTCAAGTCGCGTCAAGTCAAGGCGATTCATCACACATCATGAATCGCCGCTCCAGTTTAACATTGCTTTGTGTGGAGCTTTGAAGAAACTGTCCACACTGGAAGAGTCAAGTTGCTTCATGTTGCATTGCGTCACACAGGGCTGGACCAGTTTTGTACATCAGTCACAGCGAGTCTGTCGTGGTGTGAGCATCATGCAAGTAGAATTTCTAATCAACTTAGTTTGAGCAGTTAAAAGCAGGAGTCTCGAAGTAATACTAAAATTATACTTGGCGCTGGTTTGGCCACATCTTGACTCTGCGGTACTATTCTGGTCACCACATTTTAGGAAGGACATAGCTCTGTTGGAGTCAGTGCAAAGGAGGATGACTAAAAAGTTACAGGGAATGAGGGATATTCTCTTTGAAGCAAGACAAAGGAAACTCTATCTGCATTCCTTAGAGACGTAGGTTAAGAGGAGACCTGATAGAAGTATTGAAGTGGTATAAGGTTTTTAACAAAGGGGACATGAGCGAAGTTCTTAGGATCAGTAGCGGGGACAGAACCAGAAATAATGGGTTTAAACTTGAAAAATTGAGGTTTAGGAAAGAAATGGGTAGAAACTAATTTTCCGACAGAGTAGTTGGTGAGTGGAATGGTCTCAGTGGGCATGTAGTCAGGGCTGAGTCAATAGGGAGCTTTAATCCCTTCAGTACCATGATGTGTTTCCATATTCACTCTGCTTACTATTTGGTGATTTTATACGCCTTAGAAACTTATGTGGGGGATTAAGATAGTGAAGACTGTGGCCATTAATCTTGTGACCTCCATAGACGCTTCCTAATGTCACTAAAATGGTCTAATCATACACATATCTCAAGGTAAAAAATGCATCCCAGTGCTGAAGAGATTAAAAGAAGATTAGATAAATTTATGGACAGGGATGATAGATGGAATTAGGTAACTCTGGAACTCCCTCCCTGCATCTGTATTTCCAAATTCCTACGACTTGTGTTCTTTTAAGAGGGAGGTATCGAGGCATTTGCTCCCCTAATTTTGGCTGACGTTTTCCACTTTTTAGAGAGCCAGCACTCAAGTGAGCCTTTTTTTTTTATCTTTTCTTTTTTTTGCTCTTGGATGGCACTCTTCCCTACATAAAAAAAAAGAAAAGCTTTGAACACATAGGGACTGCCTTGTATAAGCCTGGCAGCCTCTTGCAGCTTCCCTCTTTTCTTTTGTTCTTATGAGAGCAGCCTGCTATTATGATCCCAGTGATTGCAGCCACCGGGATGGTGATGTCGTAGCTGCTCTGTGGAGGGAGGTTGGTGCTGGATAGTTCACTAGGTCTGGGAATAAGAGACAGAAGCTTAAGAAATCTGGCCTCTTGGTGCTCAGTTCATGCATTCAGATTAATTTTCTCTTACATCTGCGACGACAAAGCCACAACAGAACTTCTACTTCAGTGAGGGAACATGCATCAATCCTCCATGAGTCAGACAGGTCACTCACTGCACTCACTTGACTTGGATTGCCGCAGTGTGGGTAAATGAAGATCAGTCAAAATTAATCCCATTGAGTGACGCTCTTGACTGGTTTGACTCAACTCGCTTGGTGTAAACACAGCCTAAGGAGGCGTACGCTGCCAATTTCTGCAGATTTTTTCCTGGTGGGAGCAGAAACTGAAGGGAGGGAGTGAAAATTGCCTCATAGCAGGTATTAACCCCTTCAATACTGCAGCACATTTTCCCTTGAGATTTGTGTATGATTAGACCATTATATTGACATTAGGAAGAGGCTATGGAGGTCAGAAGATTAATGGCCACACTCTCCACTATTTTAATCCCACACATAAGTTTCTGAAGCTGTATAAAACCACCAACTAGTAAGCAGAGTGAGTAAGGAAGAGTGTTAATGGTACTGAAGGATGTAAGACAACAGGCGCTACATTCAGGGAAGGAAGGGTAAAATGGAACTGCCGCAATGGAAGTTAAGCAGGATTATTTCAACATTATCTTTCAATGCTGTATTGCCACTTATATTGATGTAATGTGCTTTATCAGTCTATGCAATAACTGTGTTCAAATAGTTCATGACTTTCAGGGATTTTAGTGGCCACATATGAAGGTCTTGTAGTGCATTGCTGTTTTATATATTCAGTATCATATCTCCCTTATAGTTCCAGGTATCTCTCTATTTTTTCAATTTTTTTCCCACCTCCATCACAAGATCTTTGCATTAAGTTCATATTTACACTTCAGACTCCTAGCATAAGTTTCGTCGTGACCTTTTCTTGTTTATATATTTGCTTTCAGGTGGTTGTGGTGGTGGTGGTGGTGTTTTGATGGCCCCTCTCTCATATTCATTTGTTTTGCCAGAATTGATAGTTTTCCTCCTTTAGTTGTGATGTGTGAAGGAAAGTTGAAGGACAAAGATACTCCAGGCTGTTTCTTTCTCTCTCTCTTCTCTCATTTTGACTCTCTGTTATCAGGAAATGTATTTATGTAACTCTTTAATCCTGTGTGTGTTTCACTGTTTGATCTGCTGCAGTCTCTGACGAGACAGCCAGACGTTACCCTAGGGAACGAGCTCAGAGCTCATTATTTCCGATCTTCGGATAGGCCTGAGACCAGGCACACACCACACACCAGGACAACAAGGTCACAACTCCTCGATTTACATCCTGTACCTACTCACTGCTAGGTGAACAGGGACTACACGTGGAAGGAGACACACCCAAATATCTCCACCCGGCCGGGGAATCGAACCCGGTCCCCTGGCTTGTGAAGCCAGCGCTCTAACCACTGAGCTACTGGGCGCATGTGTGTGTGTGTGTGTGTGTGTGTGTGCGTGTATGCATGCTTGTTTTTTATAATACATATCAAATCTACTACTACTACTACTACTACTACTACTACTACTACTACTACTACTACTACTACTACTACTACTACTACTACTACTACTACTAATACCACAACTGCCACCACTACCACCAAACTACTACTACTACTACTACTACTACTACTACTACTACTACTACTACTACTACTACTACTACTACTACTACTACTACTTCTTCTTCTTCTTCGTCTTCGTCTTCTCTTTTTTCATTCTCTTCTTCATTTGAACCACCACCACCACCACTTTAAACCCTATCCCTCCCTCCCCCAGGTGGCCACCCCGGGACCCAGCAGAGACCACCCCCCTGACACCTTGGACAGCCCAGTACAGTTTGAAGACATGGATGAGGCGGGACCAGCACACCAGAGTGAGTTTGGGGGGGGGGAGGTGATGGGGTGAGCCAGTTAGTGTTGTTTTTCTTCTTTGGTTTAAGGTGGTGGTGGTGGTGATGGTGGTGGTGGTGATGGTGGCGATGGTGGTGATATTTGTCTCGTCTCATTTAGTCCGAATTGACTTTTTTTTTTTTTTTTTTTTTTTCGATATTGCTTTCATTATTTTTTGTCAAGATCAGGATCAAGATTAGCAGGTTTTGTTTGGGGAGTGTTTTCATTGTTTGTGTTATTTCTTTCTCTCATCTCTGACCTTGGAAAATTGTCTTGGTGAGAGAGGAAAGCGTTTGTGAATGTGGACCTAACACACCAGGCACCAGTCACTCACACACTACACTGCCTTGTGCTGTGCTGTGATGTGTCTGGTGGCAGCTGGCAGAGTGTGAGTGTGGCTAGAAGGATGGCAGTCTGAGAGGCACTGGGTTCTCACCTCCAGGGAATGTGACACCTTGATTCACTCCTCCTTATACTGTGCTGGGGTGACTCAAGCTGTGGTGTTTGGTGGTGAGGGAAGCAAGCAAGGGTCATGACCAAACTGCCACCTGTAAACCTGCCTTAACCCCTTCAGTACTTCAACACGTTTTTACCTTGAGATTTGTGTACGATTAGACAGTTTTATTAACATAAGGAAGTGTCTATGGAGGTCAGAAGATTAATGGCCACAGTCTTCACTATTCAAATCCCCCACATAAGATTCCAAAGCTGTATAAGATCACCAAATAGTAACCAGAATGAATATGGAAATGCATCTTTTTTCTTCCTTTTCCTCAATAACAGGAAGTACAAATGCAATGGTTGAGGTATTGGTGGCATGGTTTCCTTCTGGTTTGTTTTGGTTAGGGTGGACATGAAAATAACAAGGATACAACCTGTTGGTGAATATGTGAGGCTGTCAAGAGGAGGTGGCTGGGACATGTGTATAGAAGACATGACTGGTGCGTGGTACACCAGAATGGATGGCACCTGGAAGAAGGGGTAGAGGAAGGCCAAGGGAGACGTGGCTCAGGACAATGAAATGAGAAGTGGGTGATGAATGTTGGGGAGACCTTGCGGAGATAACTTAAGATAGAATGTGGTGGCCAGAGTTCATTGGGGCCCTAGGCATCCCTGAGGGTGTCACAGGATAGAATTGAACAGTTAATTAAATATGGCAATGCGTCTTGGTACAGTGGAACCATGCGTGCTTTGGGGTCCGAGGGGTCTCCAAGCACACGGATTCGAATCCTGTCCACGGTCTGAGTGTAGGTAGGGCTTCCTCACTCGGGGCAGTGGTTTCCTAGCGGGTGGGCTTTGAGATAGGAGGTACCACAAAAAGTATCCCCTTTAGCCCAGAAATTCCCGTGTAAACCCCACATGGTATTAAGCCTTTGAGTACTGTGACTTGTTTCCACATTCATTCTGGTGACTATTTGGTGATTTTATACAGCTTCAGAAACTCATGTGGGGATTAAAATAGTGAAGACTGTGGCCACTAATCTTCTGACCTCCATAGACCCTCCCTGATGTCAATAAAATGGCCTAATCGTACACAAATCTCAAGGTAAAAATGTGTTCCCAGTACTGAAGGGGTTAGCACACTCAATGCACGCTAGATAGACATACATAGTGTCTTTATATATTTTTATTTTAGTAATTGTTCGCAGTATGGAGATTTTCTTTCCTTTTTCCTCTTTTTTATTTATTTTTTAATCGTGTGTTGCAGTAATAGTAAAATAGTAGTAGTAGTAATAGAAGTAGTTTCTTATATATACCTGTATTTCATGCTACTTACATTATACTATTAAAAAATCTATTTATTTCTATTTTATTTTGCAATCTTTTTTTCATTATTAGTCTATTTATTTATTTATTTGTTCATTATAGTTGTGGCATTGCTTCCCTGCTTATCATAACAGCGGTGTGGCATGCTGTGTGCCCTAAACAGTGTGGCAGTGACTCAGGCTATGATGACACGGGACACTGCTGCTCTCACTCACTCACTCACTCTCACTCACTGATAATGTGGACTCAGTTTTGCTGGAAATGCAGTCTTAGTTTGTCGCACCTTCCAAAACAGAGAGAGAGAGAGAGAGTGCATAAGTCGAGCAGTGTTACCAAGAATGAGTGAATTTATTACTATTATTACCACACTTTGTTATTAATGGTGACAAACAAGTGACAGTGAAATGTGTGTGTGTGTGTGTGTGTCCGCTAAATAATACGACAGCAGAACACCGTCATTATTTATTTAGTCAGTCTGTGGCACTACGTGATATCAAGACATTCCTGGGTACAACTCCACAGTTTTCAAATGGCATTAGTTGAAGTGACATGGTTTGGTTTTTAAGGGTGTTTTCAAAGTTCTAGTGACAGATTAATAAGATTTCTATGTCACTAATATGGAGATACATTTTGAAAGGCTCTAGTTGAAATGACACCAGTTTTCTCAGTCTACCACCACTATTCTGTTCACCTCCCTGATGCAAGAGTTAACCAGTATTCCCAGTCCTTCACCACTATTCTGTCCACCTCCCTGATGCAAGAGTTAACCAGTATTCCCAGTCCTTCACCACTATCCTGTCCACCTCCCTGATGCAAGAGTTAACCAGTATTCCCAGTCCTTCACCACTATTCTGTCCACCTCCCTGATGCAAGAGTTAACCAGTATTCCCAGTCCTTCACCACTATTCTGTCCACCTCCCTGATGCAAGAGTTAACCAGTATTCTGTCCACCTCCCTGATGCAAGAGTTAACCAGTATTCTCAGTCCTTCACCACTATTCTGTCCACCTCCCTGATGCAATAGTTAATCAGTATTCTGTCCACCTCCCTGATGCAAGAGTTAACCAGTATTCTCAGTCTGTCACCACTATTCTGTCCACCTCCCTGATGCAAGAGTTAACCAGTATTCTCAGTCTGTCACCACTATTCTGTCCACCTCCCTGATGCAAGAGTTAACCAGTATTCTCAGTCTGTCACCACAATTCAGTCCACCTCCCTGATGCTAGAATTAACCAGTACTCTCAGCTTCTCCTCCTCCTGTAGTAGTAGTAGTAGTAGTAGTAGTAAGAATGTTTGTTTACATGACTAGATTTGCAAAGTTAGTATTGAAGTTTGAATTAAGTTATGTCTGTCCGTCTGTCTGTCTGTTTTTATTTAGTAGATAGTTTATAAAGTGTGTGTGTGTGTGTGTTTTTTTTTTATCCTTTTTTACGTAACTGATATTTATTTTCTCTCTCTCTCTCTCTCTCTCTCTCTCTCTCTCTCTCTCTCTCTCTCTCTCTCTCTCTCTCTCTCTCTCTCTCTCTCTCTCTCTCTCTCTCTTTTCTTTCTCTTTTCTTTCTCTTTTTTCTTTCTTTAAAATTCACCTCCTCCTCCTCCTCCTCCTCCTCCTCCTCCTCCTCCTCCTCCTCCTCCTCCTCCTCCTCCTCCTCCTCCTCCTCCTCCTCCTCTCTTTAAAATAGGTTACGTTTCCTTTGCTGGTGGAAATGGTAAGTCTCTCTCTCTCTCTCTCTCTCTCTCTCTCTCTCTCTCTCTCTCTCTCTCTCTCTCTCTCTCTCTCTCTCTCTCTCTCTCTCTCTCTCTCATTTTTTTTATTTTTTTGTATGTATGTTTGTTTGTTTGCATGGCATTTGGAGGCTTTCTTTCTTTGCTTGTTTGCTTGTTTTGTTTGTTTTCCCTTATTTATTCATTATTATATCTTATTCATTTATTTATTTATTTATTTATTTTTATCTTAGGCTGTTAGTAGTAGTAGTAGTAGTAGTAGTAGTAGTAGTAGTGGCAGTGATTTACTTTAAAGATATTACTATTATTATTATTATTATTATGATTATTATTATTATTCTGTGTGGGGTTTTTCTATTTGATTTATATATATTCTACTTAATATATTATCTCTGCATGTTTTTCAATCACTGTGTGTGTGTGTGTGTGTGTGTGTGTGTGTGTGTGTGTGTGTGTGTGTGTGTGTGTGTATTTACCTAGTTGTAGTTTTACAGGGCCTGGGCTTTATGCTCGTGTGGCCCCGTCTCCATATCTACAATTATCCAATTTCTCTTTAAAACTATGCACACTCGTTGCTGACACCACTTCTCTACTCAGACTGTTCCACGTCTCAACACGTCTTCGCGGGAAACTATATTTTTTAACATCTCTCAGACATCTTCCCTTCCTCAGTGTTTTACTATGCGATCTTGTGCTTCTAATGTCATATTCTTCTCTCAGGATTAGTTTCTCATTATCCACTTGGTCCATTCTGTTGATCAATTTATATACTTGTATCAGATCCCCTCTCTCCCTTCTCTGTTCCAGGGTTGGTAGAGTCATAGCCTTCAGTGTGTGTGTGTGTGTGTGAATGTGTGTGTGTGTGAGTGAGCGAGCAAGGATGTTTGTGCGTGCGTGTGTGCATGGCTCACATCCTTAAAAACACATGATTTGAAATTAATATGATTACTCTCTCTCTCTCTCTCTCTCTCTCTCTCTCTCTCTCTCTCTCTCTCTCTCTCTCTCTCTCTCTCTCTCTCTCTCTCTCTCTCTCTCTCTCTCTCTCCCCCCTGTATTGGTGAAGGACTGCCTATCAACACATTATGTCCACCAGTACCATTGTGACACTCAGCGCATCAGTATTAGTGTATATCTATAAGCTGCCTTGGAAATAGCCTTAGTTTGATAGAGAGAGAGAGGGGGGGGAAGTGTAGCAGTGTTTCTATATCCCTGGGTTCTAATATAACAGATAGGTGACAGAATAGTAGTAATAGTTGTTGTAGTAGTTGTAGTTGTAGTATTAGTAGTAGTTGTTAAATTTACTTAACTTAATTTGACTTAAGCTGTCATATCATGGTTGAAAGTAGTAGTAGTAGTAGTGGTAGTAACATCAGTATTAGTAGTAATTTAATCGCTAACTTTACCTAACTTGTCTTGGTCAAAGCTATCATATCAAACCGTTGAAAGTAGTAGTAGTAGTAGTGAATCTAGCTTAGCCTAACTATTTGAAAGGTGAATAATAGAACCAACAGCAGTAGTAGTAGTAGTACACACACACACACACACACACACACACACACACACACACACACACACACACACACACACACACACACACACACTTGGAAACCTCACTAACCCAGCCTAACCTAAGCTGACGTACACCCCAACAGTTACAACAAACAGCTCGACAGCCAACCTCGCAGCCCTGGACGCAGAGGAGCAGGAATTTCAGGGCATTGGGCAGTATGACGACTTCCACACCACGGATTGGCAGCGGGACATTGCCAGGGACCGCATGAGGCACCGCTACATTGCCAAGAAGAAGGAGGAGAGTGTGTGGGACTGGATCAAAAGTGGACACGATGCCTGGTCTGGTTGGCTCTGTGTGTTCCTGGTTGGGGTCATTGCCGGTGAGTTTGGCTGCAGTTCTTGTTTTATCGTGTATTTATAAGAGGGGAAAACTAGCCAGGTGCAAGAAAGAGATTGGTAAAGAGGCCCCCATTGAGTTGCCAGTCCCCAAGCAGGTGTGAGAGAGTTAACCAAAAGATGGATAAATGTCTTGAAACCTCCCTCTTAAATGAACTCAAGTCATAGGAAGTTGGAAATACAAACACTTTGAGAGAGTTCCAGAGTTTGGGCTGGGTTAGGTTAGGTTAAATTTAGGTAGTTGGATTGGATTTTCCTACATTGGGTTAGGTTAGGTTAGGTTGGCTTAGATAAAAGTTTGCTTAAGATCAGATTGGGTCAGTTTACATAAGATGGAAGTTAAGTTAGGTTGGGTTAAGGTAGGTTAAATTAGGTTAGGTTAGAAGGTGTTTAGGATGGAATTAGATGAGATGAACTGGGTTGGGCTAGGTTAGATGAGTTAGGTGTGTGTTAAGTGGGTTGGGTGTGGCTGCCAAGAGGGCCTGTGTGGTGCTGGATGTAGTGGCTCTGTGTGTTGTTACTGTAAGGTTGGTTTGGTTAAGTCGTCTGAAGTTGCTAGTAAGAGGTTTTTGGTGATACATATGTAGGTGTGGCTAGTCTAAGGTTTGAGTTGGACATCTGAAGTTGCTGGTAGGAGATTGTGGTGATACATGTACTGGTGTGGTTAGGTTAGGTTGCTTGGGTTGGATGTCTGAAGTTGCTGTTAGGAGGTTGTGATAATTCATGTGTTGTTCAGTGTTTTAGTGCAGTGAAGCCTCAGTCAACGAACACTTCCATATTCTAACAGAACAAAATATTGAGCCATTAATTGCTTTGATTGCCGGATTTAGGTTCTCATAGTTACTGAATTCAAATATCAGAGGACAAAGTAAAGGCTGTTGTTTATTACTATTTTAAAAGTTTCTAAGTATTTCCTTCATGTCTTTAGAGAAGCGAGACAGTGGGGTGGGTAAGACAGCCAGCAGATCATTGTTTGAAGTATTAACCCCTTCAGTACTGAGACATATTTTTACCTTGAGATTTGTGGAACATTAGACCATTTTATTGACATCAGGAAGGATCTGTGGAGGTCAGAAGATTAATGGCCACAGTCTTCACTATTTTAATCCCCACATAAGTTTCTGAAGCTGTGTAAAATCACCAAATAGTCACCAGAATGAATATAAAGATACGTTCTGGTAGTAAAGGGGTTAAGGTTAAAATGGGGATGTTAACCTCTTCAGTACCATGAAACATTTTCATATTCATTTTGCTTACTATTTGGTGATTTTAAACAGCTTTGGAAACTCATGTGGGGATCAAAATAGTGAAGACTTTGGCCATTAATCTTCTGACCTCCATAGACCCTTCCTAATGCCAATAAAATCGTCAAATCATACCTAAAACTACTTGAAACTCAAGATAAAAATGTGCCCCAGTACTGAAGAGGCTAAAGAGAGTGTGTGTAAGCAGGCAGTGTATGGGTGTGTGAAGAGTGACTAGCCAGCTGTTCTGTGTGTGAAGTATTGAGGTAAACATGAGAGTTTTGAAGAGACTGGGGTGTAAAGAAATGTATGGATGAGTGAGGAGGGACTAACTAGCTGTTCAGTGTTTGAAGTACACGTGACTCTTGATTTACACAATAGATGCATTCCAAGAGACATCGCGTATTTCAAAATTCGCGTAAAACAAACTTGTAATTCTCATAAAAACACTAGATGATAGGCGGGATGTGGGATGTGGTCCAAATTGTGTATAAGCAAACCAATCACACAAATTTCATTAATTATAATATTTTTTCGGTCATGTATTAACAAAAACGTGTAAATTAAACATGTGAGGGTGTTGAAGAACCGGTGTTTGGATGGGTGAGTGTCTGGGTTGGCTACAGCCCCACCACTACTGCACCACTGCACTACACTGACCCAGCAGCAAGGTGTCTGTGTTAGTTAGTTAGGGAGGCAGTGGCATAGTGGAAAAGGTGGTGGTGGTGGGATCGAGCAGACATCCACACATAGGTTCAAACCCCACCACGTACCACCTTCAAGCTTTGCCATTTGTTGCGTGGTTTAAAGTTAGCTACATGTCACCATGATACCCAGGTTCTAGGTGGTTACACTAAAGATGCACTTGGGTGGTGATATGGGCCCTAATGGGTTTAAGAACAGTGCTTCCTATACCTTCCAAGTTACCTACTGGCATTATAGGCCACAACTTACAAAAAAATTGGTCCCCTGCTTTGTGGTGGTAAGTAGGTCAGACTGCACGGCCTCCCTCTCCTCCTCATCATGGTTTTGGGGCAGATTAATCCATTTTACGCTCATTCCTGTGGGGAAAATAGTCTCAGTTTCTGAATGTTTTGGATTTGAGGTGACACAGGCAGTAAGTGTATATTTTTATTTCATTTGTTCTCTAATTTTGGCTAACCCTTTGCTTATCCAGCATTATAGTGGGCCCTTTGTTGCCCTTTCTGGCCCTTCACTAGCTCCCTCTCCTACATAAACTAAGGTGCCTCAGATGAACCAGCAAATGTGAACCAAACAGAACCAGATAACTTGTCTGTTTGGTTCCTCAAGTATTTGTCATATTTTTTATTGAGGTTAGATTTGGTGGTGTTAGTGTGTGTGTGTGTGTGTGTGTTTCACTGTTTGATCTGCTGCAGTCTCTGATGAGACAGCCAGACGTTACCCTACGGAGTGAGCTCAGAGCTCATTATTTCCTATCCTTGGATAGGCCTGAGACCAGGCACACACCACACACCGGGACAACAAGGTCACAACTCCTCGATTTACATCCCGTACCTACTCACTGCTAGGTGAACAGGGGCTACACGTGAAAGGAGACACACCCAAATATCTCCACCCGGCCAGGGAATCGAACCCCGGTCCTCTGGTTTGTGAAGCCAGCGCTCTAACCACTGAGCTACCGGGTGTGTGTGTGTGTGTGTGTGTGTTTACCTAGTTGTAGTTTTACAGGGCCTGGGCTTTATGCTCGTGTGGCCCCGTCTCCATATCTACACTTATCCAATTTCTCTTTAAAACTATGTACACTCTTTGCTGACACCACTTCCTCACTCAAACTGTTCCAAGTCTCAACACATCTTTGCGGGAAACTAAATTTTTTAACATCTCTCAGACATCTTCCCTTCCTCAGTTTCTTACTATGCGATCTTGTGCTTCTAATGTCATATTCTTCTCTCAGGATTAGTTTCTCATTATCCACTTGATCCATTCTGTTAATCAATTTATAAACTTGTATCAGATCCCATCTCTATCTTCTCTGTTCCAGGGTTGGTAGATCCATAGCCTTTAGTCTCTCCTCATATGTCATCCCTTTAAATTCTGGAACCATTCTTGTAGCCATTTTTTGTAGTCTCTCCAATTTCCTTATGTGTTTCTTTTTATGAGGGGTCCACACTACTCCTGCATATTCCAATCTAGGTCTTATTTTAGTACTTATCAATTTCTTCATCATTTCTTTGTCCATGTAGTGAAATGCTAATCCAATATTCCTTAACAAATTATATTTCTCTCTGAAAGTTCTATCAATATGGCTTACTGGTTGATTGTTTTCTTCCATTGTCACTCCCAAGTCCTTTTCCTTTTTTACTTTTTCTAGTTCTACTCCATCTCCCATCTTATAGATTCCCACTGGTCGTCTTTCACTTTTTCCCATTTCCATGACATGGCTTTTGTCCACATTGAATTCCATCTCCCATTTTTTACTCCATTTCCAGATCTTGTTTAAGTCTTCCTGTAGTATTTCACAATCCTCTTTTTGTTTAATGACTCTGCACAGTTTCGCATCGTCCGCAAACAGATTTATGTAGCTGTTCACTCCCTCTGGCATGTCGTTTATGTATACGAGAAAAGTATTGGTGCCAATACTGACCCCTGTGGCACTCCGCTGTCTACTGCTCTCCACTTGGACTTCATATCTTTAACTATCGTCCTTATTTCTCTCCCCCTCAAGTAATTTTCTATCCATCTCAATGTGCTTCCTTTTAAGCCACCCTTCTCCTCTAACTTCCATAGTAATCTTGCATGTGGCACTTTATCAAACGCCTTTTTTAAATCTAAATAAATACAGTCAATCCATCCCTCTCTCTCTTGTACTTTATTAACTATTCTAGAGTAGAAACTCAATAAATTTGTTTGTCATCTGTTAGGGCAAAATATTTTAAAATACAACACAATATAACTAAATAATTGTTTCTCTCTCTCTCTCTCTCTCTCTCTCTCTCTCTCTCTCTCTCTCTCTCTCTCTCTCTCTCTCTCTCTCTCTCTCTCTCTCTCTCTCTCTCTCTCTCTCTCTCTCTCTCTCTCTCTCTCTCTCTCTCTCTCTCTCTCATCACACACTGATCTATACTAATGATCTCTCTCTCTCTCTCTCTCTCTCTCTCTCTCTCTCTCTCTCTCTCTCTCTCTCTCTCTCTCTCTCTCTCTCTCTCTCTCTGTGTGTGTGTGTGGTGTAGGTGCGGTGGCGGGCATGATTGACATTGGCACCAGCTGGATGAGTGACCTGCGGTTCGGTGTTTGCCAGCAAGCGTTTTGGTTCAACCAGGAACAGTGCTGCTGGTCATCCAATGAGACCATCTATGGACCAAACAACTGCTCCCATGTAAGCCAGACTGACCTTACCTAATCCATGTAAGCCAGACTGCCCTTACCTAGCCCATGTGAGCTATCCTAACCTATCCTTAACTAACCTTTTCAGTAAGCCAGCCTAACCTAACCTAACCTAACCTAACCTAACCTAATCCTAACCTAACCTAACCTAACCTAACCTAACCTAAGCTAACCTTACCTTACCTTACCTTACTTTAACCCCTTCAGTACCATGCCAGGTTTCTATATTCACTCTATTTACTATTTTGTGGTTTTCTATAGCCTCAGAAACCATTGGGTGGGGTTTGAATTAATGGTGAGAGGCCATTCATCTTGTGACCTCCATACACCTTTCCTAATGTGAACAAAATAGTCTAATTGTACACAAATCTCAAGGTAAAAATGTGTCTCAGTATTGAAGGGGTTAAAATAGTGAAGACTGTGGCTATTAATCTTCTGACCTCCATAGACCCTTCCTAATGTCAATAAAATGGTCTAATCATACACAAATCTCAAGGTAAAAATGTGTTCCAGTACTGAAGGTGTTAAAATAGTGAAGACTGTGGCCATTAATCTTCTGACTTCCATAGACCCTTCCTAATGTCAATAAAATGGTGTAATCGTACACAAATCTGAAGGTAAAAAATGTGCCCCAGTACTGAAGGGGTTAGAATAGTGAAGACTGTGGCTATTAATCTTCTGATCTCCATAGACCCTTCCTAATGTCAATAAAATGGTCTAATCGTACACAAATCTCAAAGTAAAAATGTGTGCCTCAGTACTGAAGGGGTTAATGCAACGTGGCCCAGCCCAGCCCAGCCCAACCTAGCCTAACTTAACTAAGACTTGTGTGCAATTAGACCAGAGTGTAGAGTGGTGGTCAGAAAACACAAACAAAGATTATATTTCTCTGCATCTCCTCATGTGTCCCCACCACTCACACTGACCAAGGCTGCTACACTCACTCCCTCACTCCCTTCATAACTGTCAGCTCTCTCTCTCTCTCTCTCTCTCTCTCTCTCTCTCTCTCTCTCTCTCTCTCTCTCTCTCTCTCTCTCTCTCTCTCTCTCCTTCCTAATGTAACTCCACACTCTCTCTCTCCCCGCCAGTTCTTCCTGTGGCCTGAGGCGTTTGGTGACTCTCCCGAGGCGCAGGAGGCTACATAGTGTCATATATCTTCTATGTGCTGTGGTCGCTGCTGTTCGCCTCCCTCGCTGCGTCGCTGGTCATGATGTTTGCCCCCTATGCGTGTGGCTCGGGGATTCCTGAGGTGTGTGTGTGTGTGTGTGTGTGTGTGTGTGTGTGTGTGTGTGTGTGTGTGTGTGTGTGTGTGTGTGTTATGGTTAGAGAGAGAGAGAGAGAGAGAGAGAGAGAGAGAGACAGACAGACAGACAGACAGACAGAGAGTGTGTGTGTGTTTGTGTTGTTTGGTTGGGTTAAGAAAGAGAGATATAGAGACCAACAGAGAGAGAGAGAGTGTGTGTGTGTGTGTGTGTGTGTGTGTGTGTGTGTGTGTGTGTGTGTGTGTTTACCTATTTATAGTTTTACAGGGCCTGGGCTTTATGCTTGTGTGGCCCCGTCTCCATATCTACACTTATCCAGTCTTACTTTAAAAGTGTGCACACTCGTTGCAGACACTACTTCTTCATTTAAACTGTTCCACGTCTCAATACATCTTTGTGGGAAACTATATTTTTTAACATCTCTCAGACATCTTCCTTTTCTCAGCTTTTTACTATGCAATCTTGTGCTTCGACTGGCATATTCTTGTCTCAGGATCAGATACTCATTGTCCACTTGGTCCATTTCATTTATCAATTTATTAACTTGTATCAGATCCCCTCTCTCCCTTCTCTGTTCCAATGTTGGAAGATCCATAGCCTTTAGTCTCTCCTCATATGTCATCCCTTCAAGTTCTGGGATCATTCTTGTAGCCATTTTTTGTAGTCTCTCCAACTTCCTTATGTATGTGTGGGTGTGTGTGTGTTGGGTGTGTGTGTGTGTGTGTGTATGTGTGTGTGTGTGTGACATGGCTCTATTTTGTGTTTTTGATATATCCTACATTCTCTCTCTCTCTCTCTCTCTCTCTCTCTCTCTCTCTCTCTCTCTCTCTCTCTCTCTCTCTCTCTCTCTCTCTCTCTCTCTCTCTCTCTCTCTCTCTCACCTCCAGATTAAGACAATTCTGAGTCACATCACCTCCCATCACACCTTTCTACTCCTCCAGATTAAGACAATTCTGAGTGGCTTCATCATCCGTGGTTACCTTGGCAAGTGGACCCTGCTCATCAAGTCACTGGGAATGATTCTAGCTGTGTCTGCCGGCCTGTCTCTTGGCAAGGAAGGGCCTCTTGTGCATGTCGCTTGCTGCATAGGTGAGTGACAGGGACAGGGTGTGTGTGTGTGTGTGTGTGTGTTCACTGTTTGATCTGCTGCAGTCTCTGACGAGACAGCCAGACGTTACCCTACGGAATGAGCTCAGAGCTCATTATTTCCGATCTTGGGATAGGTCTGAGACCAGGCACACACCACACACCGGGACAACAAGGTCACAACTCCTCGATTTACATCCTGTACCTACTCACTGCTAGGTGAACAGAGGCTACATGTCAAAAGAGATACACCCAAATATCTCCACCCGGCCAGGGAATCGAACCCCGGTCCTCTGGCTTGTGAAGCCAGCGCTCTAACCACTGAGCTACCGTGTGTGTGTGTGTGTGTGTGTGTGTGTGTGTGTGTGTGTGTGTGTGTGTGTGTGTGTGTGTGTGTGTGTGTATTTACCTAGTTGTAGTTTTACAGGGCCTGGCCTTTATGCTCGTGTAGCCCTGTCTCCATATCTACACTTATCCAATTTTTCTTTAAAACTATGCACACTCTTTGCAGACACTACTTCCTCACTCAAACTGTTCCACATCTCAACACATCTTTGTGGGAAACTATATTTTTTAACATCTCTCAGACATCTTCCCTTCCTCAGTTTCTTACTATGCGATCTTGTGCTTCTAATGTCATATTCTTCTCTCAGGATTAGTTTCTCATTATCCACTTGGTCCATTCCGTTAATCAATTTATAAACTTGTATCAGATCCCCTCTCTCTCTTAGTGTGAGAGAGAGAGTAAAGGTTGTAATAATATTCACATTTTTTATACCAAACTGATAACTCTCTCTCTCTCTCTCTCTCTCTCTCTCTCTCTCTCTCTCTCTCTCTCTCTCTCTCTCTCTCTCTCTCTCTCTCTCTCTCTCTCTCTCTCTCTCTCAGGTAACATCCTCTCGTACATGTTTCCGAAATATGGCAAGAATGAGGCCAAGAAGAGAGAGGTGCTGTCCGCCGCTGCTGCTGTGGGCGTGTCTGTGGCCTTCGGAGCGCCCATTGGAGGAGTGCTCTTCAGCCTGGAGGAGGTGTGTGTGGCAGGCTTACTTGTGGCAGGCTAGACAAAATATTCCTGCTTGTGTAGTGTTTCCTTCTTACTGTATGCATTCTCTCCCCTCTTCTCCCCCACCCTCACTGTGCAACACTTTCTTCCTTCTCTCACCACTACTCTGTCCACCTCTCTAATGCAAGGGTTAACCAGTACTCTCAATCATTCACCACTACTCTGTCCACCTCTCTAATGCAAGAGTTAACCAGTACTCTCAATCATTCACCACTACTCTGTCCACCTCTCTAATGCAAGGGTTAACCAGTACTCTCAATCATTCACCACTACTCTGTCCACCTCTCTAATGCAAGGGTTAACCAGTACTCTCAATCATTCACCACTACTCTGTCCACCTCTCTAATGCAAGAGTTAACCAGTACTCTCAATCATTCACCACTACTCTGTCCACCTCTCTAATGCAAGGGTTAACCAGTACTCTCAATCATTCACCACTACTCTGTCCACCTCTCTAATGCAAGGGTTAACCAGTACTCTCAATCATTCACCACTACTCTGTCCACCTCTCTAATGCAAGGGTTAACCAGTACTCTCAATCATTCACCACTACTCTGTCCACCTCTCAAATGCAAGGGTTAACCAGTACTCTCAATCATTCACCACTACTCTGTCCACCTCTCTAATGCAAGGGTTAACCAGTACTCTCAATCATTCACCACTACTCTGTCCACCTCTCTAATGCAAGGGTTAACCAGTACTCTCAATCATTCACTACTACTCTGTCCACCTCTCAAATGCAAGGGTTAACCAGTACTCTCAATCATTCACCACTACTCTGTCCACCTCTCAAATGCAAGGGTTAACCAGTACTCTCAATCATTCACCACTACTCTGTCCACCTCTCTAATGCAAGGGTTAACCAGTACTCTCAATCATTCACCACTACTCTGTCCACCTCTCTAATGCAAGGGTTAACCAGTACTCTCAATCATTCACCACTACTCTGTCCACCTCTCTAATGCAAGGGTTAACCAGTACTCTCAATCATTTACCACTACTCAACACTTTCTTATAACAAATGGCAGCCAACCAGCCCTTACTTCCCAGCTGCTGTGTGTGAATGTGTTGCAGTCAGTAGAGTTTTGTCCTTTTTCATTATTGTTATTTCATTATTTATTTTATTTATCTATTTATTTATTTGTTTTTCTCTCTCTCTTTTTCCTAGCCTATAGCACCTGTAGGTAACTTGAAGGGTATTGGAAGTCCTTTTCTTCCACCCATTAGTGGCGCAGGCAATTTTATTCATAGTGGTGGGCATATTAGGGCCCACATCACCACCCAAGTACATCCTTAGTGTAACCACCTAGAACCTGGCTATCATGGTGACATGTAGCTAACTTTAAACCATGCAACAAATGGCAAAGTTTTAAGGCCGTACGTGGTGGGATTCGAACCTACGTGTGCCCGATCCCCACCTTATCCACTACACCGTCATCTCCTTGTAGCAGCTAGTATTGCCAGCCGCATATATACACCTGTGAACCTGCCTTTAACCCCTTCAGTACCAGGACACGTTTCCATATTCATTGTGGTTACTGTTTGGTCATTCTATACAGCTTCAGAAACTTGTGTGGGAGATTGAAAGAGTGAAGACTGTGGCCATTAATCTGATCTCCATAGACCCTTCCTAATGTCAATACAATGGTCTAATGGTACTAAGAAATCGTGGTAAAAGTGTGTCCCAGTACTGAAGGGGTTAACCTAGCACTCCACCTGCCCTGACATCCTGACTCCTTCACCCACTGCTACTGTATCAGGTTAGGTTAGGTTAGGCTGGTTAGGTTAGGTTAGGGTATTAGGAAGGGTGTGCCTCCTCCACCTCCTAACCTTAGCCAGCCCTCCTCCCTCTAGTAACTATAGGCAAAGATGTCGTGCAAAGGTGTAAGGTTAGGTTAGGTTAGGTTAGGTTAGGTTAGAAGTATGTTCTCCCCACACATATCCTAATCCAACATAGGCTAGCAATCTCTCTCTCTCTCTCTCTCTCTCTCTCTCTCTCTCTCTCTCTCTCTCTCTCTCTCTCTCTCTCTCTCTCTCTCTCTCTCTCTCTCTCTCTCTCTCTCTCTCTCAACCTAACCTAACCTAACCACCGCATTCTAATCTCCGCAGGCCTCGTATTACTTCCCACTAAAGACACTGTGGCGGTCGTTCTTCGCTGCGCTGGTTGCTGCGTTTGTGCTGCGTTCCATCAACCCCTTTGGCAACGAACATCTGGTGCTGTTCTACGTGGAATACAACAAACCGTGGATATTTATAGAGCTTGTGCCGTTCATCTTGTTGGGGATCATTGGGGTGAGTCAGAACGCTTACCTTGCTGGGGATCATTGGGGTGAGTCAGAGCACATATCAGTGATGCTAAAACAGGTAAAAGGAATACCCATATATGTCTGTCTCTGTTTTTCTCTCTCTCTCTTTCTCTCTTTCTCCTTTTCTCTCTCTTTCCAATTTCTTAAAACATGATTAATTTCTCGCTGCATCTCTTTTTGTCTCTATTTATCGATCTTTTTCTCTCTACCAGTCCTTTTCTCTATCTATCTCTCTATATGTATCTATCTATCTTCTTTATCTCTCTATCAGTCCTTTTGTCTATCTATCTTATTTGATGTAGGAAAGAGGGCTGTACATATCTGCTAATTTATCTCTCTCTCTCTCTCTCTCTCTCTCTCTCTCCTCTCTCTCTCTCTCTCTCTCTCTCTCTCCCCCCCACAGGGCATCATCGGCACCCTGTTTATCAAGTTTAACATCCGATGGTGTCGTTACCGCAAGACATCCATGCTGGGGCAGTACCCGCGCCTGGAGGTGGTGGTTGTGACTCTCATCACTGCCGCCATAGCTTACCACAACCCCTACACCAGGATGAACACCTCAAACCTCATCTATTTATTGTTCTCCCAGTGTGGTGTGGCTAATACTGATAGCTTGTGGTGAGTCTGTGTTTGCTAGTGTATGTGTGTGTGTGTGTGTTTACCTAGTTGTATTTTACAGGAGAGGAACCTATGCTCATGTTGTCCTGTCTCGGTATCTCACAGTGTCTAATTTTCTGTTAAAGTTGTGTATAGTCTGCACACACCACCTCTCTGTCCAGTCCGTTCCATATGTCTATCACTCTATGTGGGAAGCTGTTTTTCTTGAAGTCTATTCTGTAGTCGTCTTTTCTGAGTTTTAATCCATGTCCTCTTGTGTCCCTTGTGTCCCTCCTCAGCAGGTCCATCCTATCAGGAAGCTCCATATTATTCATTATTGTGTACATGGTCAACAGGTCGCCTCTTTTCTTCTCTGCTGCAGTGTTGGTAGAGAACAGATAGAGGCGACCTGTGTGTGTGTGTGTGTGTGTGTGTGTGTGTGTGTGTGTGTGTAATTCATATTCACTGTTTGATCTGCTGCAGTCTCTGACGAGACAGCCAGATGATACCCTACGGAGAGAGCTCATTATTTCCGATCTTCGGATAGGCCTGAGACCAGGCACACACCACACACCGGGACAACAAGGTCACAACTCCTCAATCTACATCCCGTACCTACTCACTGCTAGGTGAACAGGGCTACATGAGGAGACACACCCAAATATCTCCACCGTCGAACCCGGTCCTCTGGCTTGTGTGTGTGTGTGTGTGTGTGTGTGTGTGTGTGTGTTGGGACTTCTTGCTAACATCAGCCCCGCCATCACGGCTATATTTGTAAAAAAGTAAAATAATTATATACAATTTATACTGTTAACATTTAATTCAAGGGTTTGTATTTACCTAGTTGTATTGTACAGGGTTCAAGTGGGGCTCATAGTGTCCTGTCTCCATGTCTCCATTTATCTAATTTTTCCTGAAGGTTCAACACATTATTTGCTGTAACAACTTCACTCAATGCATTCCACTTCTCCACCATTCAGTGTGTGTATTTACCTAGTTGTAGTTTTACAGGGCCTGGGCTTTGTGCTTGTGTGGCCCCGTCTCCATATCTACACTTATCCAATTTTTCTTTAAAAGTGTGCACACTCGTTGTTGACACCACATCCTCACTCAAACTGTTCCAAGTCTCAACACGTCATTGTGGGAAACTAAATTTTTAACATCTCTCAGACATCTTCCCTTCCTCAGTTTCTTACTATGCGATCTTGTGCTTCGGATGTCATATTCTTCTCTCAGGATTAGTTTCTCATTATCCACTTAGTCCATTCCGTTGATCAATTTATAAACTTGTATCAGATCCCCTCTCTCCCTTCTCTGTTCCAGGGTTGGTAGATCCATAGCTTTTAGTCTCTCCTCATATGTCATCCCTTTAAATTCTGGAATCATTCTTGTAGCCATTTTTTGTAGTCTCCAATTTCTGTATGTGTTTCTTTTTATGGGGGGTCCACACAACTCCTGCATATTCCAATCTGGGTCTTATTTTAGTACTTATCAATTTCTTTGTCATTTCTTTGTCCATGTAGTGAAATGCTGCTAAATGTGTGTGTGTGTGTGTGTGTGTGTGTGTGTGTGTGTGTGTGTGTGTGTGTGTGTGTGTGTGTGTGTGTTTATATATCTTTCTGTTTGTCTGTTTATTTCAAGTGATTACTACTATTACTACTACTACTACTACTACTACTACTACTACTACTACTACTACTACTACTACTACTACTACTACTACTACTACTACTACTACCACCACCACCACCATCACCATACTACCTTGCTATCTCCACAGTGACTACCAGCGTAACTTCACCAGCGCCAACACAGCCATCGAGATCGCAGCGGCTGGCCCAGGGGTGGTGCGTGCTGTGTGGCTGCTGGCGCTGGCCCTAATATTCAAGGTAAGACAAGGGGAGCAGAACTGGATTAGGTGTGATTAGGTTAAGTTAGGTTAGGTTGGGTTAGATAATTGATGATACAAGAATGGCATTAACCGAGGGGACAGGATGCAGGAATTGAAGACTTAGGAGCGATGAACATTGATTTTGGTTGGTTTGAGTTGGGTTGGCATTATTTTCCCCCAATCCTCTTGAGTTAGATTGATTTAGTTTTCCCTTTGAGTGTTGTTTGCTGCCATTTTTATTGTTATCACTGCTATCATTGTTACTATCATTAGTGAAGTTCTCTTTGCGAGTGTTGGTTTTCATCGAATTGTTCCAAATCTCCTGAACACAAAGGCCGTGGCATTCAGGAGCGACAAGTTATTAGAGTCAGAGAAAGTGACAGGCAGGCAGCGTTCTAAATTTAGTATTAGTTTTTATTCCAGTATTCCTGTTTATCTTTTCTCTGTTCTAGTTTTCTAAATTTGTCATTGATGTGTATTGAAGTATTCCTGTCGGACATTTCTCTTTGCTCAAGTATTCTAAATTTAGTATTCGTGTTTTTATTAGTCAGAGAAAGTCACAAGGCAAGGCAGCATCAGGCGTGGAGATTGAGCTTTTCCTTTGAGTGTTGACTGATTTAAGTGACATTTGGTTAGGTTAGGTTAAGCAGGGTTAGGTTAGTTTAGTTTATTTAAAGGTTAAGCGTCAGGCGTGCAGATTGAGTTTTCCCTTTGAGTGTTCATTGGTTTGGTTAAGTATGGTTAGATTAGGTTGAATATGGTGGTTGACGTTTGAAAAGGGCAGGTTAAGCAGGGTTAGACTTGGTTAGTTTATTTGCAGATGAACTGTCAGACATGCAGATTGAGTTTTCCCTCTGAGTGTTCATTGATTTAGTTGATGTTTGGTTAGGGCAGAGTAAGCACGGTTAGGTTAGGTTAGGTTGAGCAGGGTTAGACTTGGTTAGTTTATATAAAGATCAAGTGTCAGGCGTGCAGATAGAGTTTTCCCTCTGAGTGTTGATTGATTTAGTTGACGTTTGGTTAGGGCAGGGTAAGCAGGGTTAGGTTAGGTTAGGTTGAGCAGGGTTAGACTTGGTTAGTTTATATAAAGATCAAGCGTCAGGCATGCAGATTGAGTTTTCCCCTGTGTGTTGATTGATTTAGTTGATGTTTGGTTAGGGCAGGGTAAGCAGGGTTAGGTTAGGTTAGTTAATTTAAGGTCAAGTGTTAGGCGTGCAGATTGAGTTTTCCCTTTGAGTGTTGACTGATTTGGTTAGATTAGGTTGGGTTAGGTTAGGATAGGCAAAGTAAGGTTAATATTAGGTTGGGTTGGGTTAAGATAGGTATTATTAATATTATTTTTTTAATGACCTATAGGACCTGTAGACACACTTAAAGAGTATGTGTGGGAAGCGCAGTTCAGTTTCCACCCACTAGCGGCGCAGGCAATTTTATTCATAGTGGTGGGCATATTAGGGCACATATCACCACCCAAGCACATCTTTAGTGTAACCTCCTAGAACCTGGGTATCATGGTGACGTAGCTAACTTTAAACCACGCAACAAATGGCAAAGCTTCAAGACGGTACGTGGTGGGATTTCAACCTACGCGTGGATGTCTGCCTGATCTCACCACCACCACCACCACCATCTTATCCACTACACCACTGCCTCCTGCCTAGGCTGGGTTAGATTAGGTGAGCTTATGTTAGGTCAGGTTAGGATAGGCTCGGTTCAGTATAGTTTGCCTAGATTGGGTCAAGTTAGTTTACATTGAATATTGCTTATGTTAGGTTAGGTTAGGTTAACTATAATTTGCCTAGATTGAGTGAGGTTACCTTACGTTGAATATTGCTTATGTTAACTCGGACAGTGTTGTGGTTGTGAGGTCATACCAGGTGTGTCAATGTCTCGTCTCTCCATAGTTCTAATCAGTTCATATATTCTCATTTATTTATTTTTTTTTTATTTTCCATTGTATTTTTCACATTTTTTTATTTATCATGGAAAAAGAGTGAAAGATAACATTATTTGATATACATTGCACTGTTTATATAATGCCATGCTGTATGTACAATATTCCTGACCTCTAGATGCACACAGTCTCATTGGACCTTGTGTAAAGCTGTTCTCTCTCTCTCTCTCTCTCTCTCTCTCTCTCTCTCTCTCTCTCTCTCTCTCTCTCTCTCTCTCTCTCTCTCTCTCTCTCTCTCTCTCTCTCTCTCTCTCTCTCTCTCTCTCTCTCTCTCTCTCTCTCTCTCTCTCTCTCCAGAATACCTCACAGTGTGTGGCAACAGTGTTCACCTTTGGTCTCAAGGTTCCCTGTGGTCTGTTCATCCCTTCACTAGCTATGGGGGCTATTATTGGCAGGCTGGTGGGCATTGGCATGGAGCAGCTGGCCTAGTAAGTACACACACACACACACACACACACACACACACACACACACACACACACACACACACACACACACACACACACACACACACACACACACACACACACACACTACCTGTATTGTTTTTTTCTTGCAGTATTGACAGTCTTTCTCTTCCTTCAAATGTGT